>NW_023458590.1:227931-232529 GCF_013731165.1 Rhagoletis pomonella | reverse complement strand
TTAAATGTATTTTTGTGTTGTAACTCTCCCCCTAAGCTCTTATGGCCCCATTTACAAAATATTTTTAAAGAACTTTATGAAGTTAGATTTAAAAAAAAATCGATCTATGAAGCATTGTTTATTTTTTTTTTGAGTTAATATATTTTCGAAGGTAATTAGAAAATATGTAAAAAACCGACTTTCTCTTGGAAATTTAATTTATAATCTTATAACTGGAGTCTACTATCGCACCCTTTCCTCAAACGTGTATTAATTCAATATTCAAATAACGTATATTTATACTAGCGAATACCCGGCGTGCTTCGCTGCGCCTTAAAAGTAATTTTGTTTTATTACTCCCTCTCACAACATTTGGAAATATGAGTTAATATTGCTGTACATATTTGTATAGTAGGGAGATTTTTTCAAATTATATAAATATACGTTATTTGAATATTGAATTAATACACGTTTGAGGAAAGGGTGCGATAGAAGACTCCAGTTATAAGATTATAAATTAAATTTCCAAGAGAGAGTCGGTTCTTTACATATTTTCTAATTACCTTCGAAAATATATTAACTCAAAAAAACATAAACAATGCTTCATACATCGATTTTTTTAAATCTAACTTCATAAAGTCCTTTAAAAATACAACACAAAAATACATTTAAGGCGCAGCGAAGCACGCCGGGTAATTGCTAGTAGATAATAAGGAGTACGTGGTTTATTAGATCGACGGAAGCCAAATAAACAGTTTTTGTAATTTTGGTTTATCTAAAACTAATGTATGGAATTAAATGCGGTTTTCGCTGATGTACATATTGCTAGAGGTCTAACTGAAAATATAGAATCAATTTTTTTCAGTTTATCATCGATCTTTATTCTTAGGAATGTGTTAACTTTTTCCAGTGCTTCGTTGTTTATATTTAGAGTTACCACCGTACTGCTCTCAAAATTTCGTCTTGATATAACCACAAACTTATTTTTATTGACATTCAATTTAAGTTCGGTTGTTCACACTTGCTTGGTTATCATATACACATATATACATAAAATGATAGCCGTTTTCGTTGTTCGGACTAAACTCAAAAACCACTGGATAGAGTTCAGTCAAATTGTATATACCTTGCATATATGGTCCTATTATATACTACATGAAATCCCGCTGGGTGGCGCTGGAGTAGAGTTATTAAGAAAAGTCGTCTTAATTAATCATTTCCGTTTAAATTTTAAATGTGAGCCATGTACCTGTATGATGAAAAATTCTTTTGATAAAAATGGACAGCTGGGTGGCGCTGTAGTCGAGGTATTTGGAAAATCCGTATTTTTTATGCAATCTGGTTGAAGTTGATAACACCAGTCAACACGATTTTTGGGTCTGACTTCTACACGTTAAATTTAAGTTTCTCCTACGCTAAAAATAAGGAAAAAATTATTTTTTGATCAGAGTTTGCTTTTATAAGAACTAGAGCAATTTTTCACTTTTTCTGGAAAAATCACTAATTTTTATATTTTTTTATAATTTTACTTTAAATTACGATTAGAAAATTTTTTGCTGGATATCAGAGTCTTTTTTATTTAAAATTTGTGATAAACAATAACATATAAATGTAAAATACCAAGAAATTAATGTCTAAAAGTGAATATTTTTCGTATTTCTTATACTTATCGACGTAAATCAGACAAAAGCAAACTTTAAGAACTAAAAATGAAAATTCAAGTGTTTTTTAATGTTTGGAATGAGAATCTAAGCATGAGAATAGAAACCCAAAGAAAAAAAATTGTTGACCGGTGTAATACGTATTCATTTTATGATAAGCAATGGTTTTGCGGAAAATGAACCCAATCGATGGCGCTGCAGCCGAAATGTTTAGAAACCCCATGTGTTTGGTCTGCTTTGGCCCTATGTTTAAGTTATACGAATTTAGTTTTCAGATGTCTAAATGAAGGATGGGGTTAAGTATGCATAGAAAGACCGCAAAATTGTGGAAGCGCACCTTGGCCCTCCTATAATAGAAAACGCACATCTGTACTCTTGAGTTTCCTTATAAGGACTTTTGTTGGCTTACGCATCGGACCAATTTTGTAGTTGCAAGTTCATACAAAAAGATTACGCAAGCTTGGCAGAGATCTCAGAGGTGGAAATAAGACCATCGGTAAAGCTCCTGACATCGAAAGTGATTAGTATTTCATATGGCAGGGGTGGGCAAGGCCGAGGCCGAGAAGAGTCGCATGTAAATTCTAAATGCTACAAAGAGACATAAGAAAAACAAATTTTACTTAAATAAAATTCGAGCCTTAATTTTGGCTCCCTGACATTATCAACTGAAGATATTACAAAGGGGGTAGCTTCCCTTAAACCCTCTTCTCAAACTGATATTGATGGTCTGTCTGCCCTGCTATTGAAAAAATGTTCTGCCCTAATTCAACCACTAAAAATCATTTTTAATAAGTCTCTTGCTTCAGGTATATTTATTGATGAATGGAAAGTTACTTCCATAACCCCTATTCTAAAAGGTGGTAAGAAAAACGATGTTAGGAACTATAGGCCCATCTCTAAACTCTCAACTATTTCTAAACTGTTCGAGTGTGTAGTTAAAGATAAACTGTACTTTGCTACTAAATCTTTTATTTGTCATAACCAGCATGGCTTTGTTTCTGGGCGGTCTACAGTTTCAAACTTAGCAGTTTTCACCGACTACTGCGTAAAGGCGTTTTCTTTTGGACTGTATATATACGGACTTCTCGAAAGCCTTTGATAAAGTCCCTCATAGTATACTAGTCGAAAAACTTGCCTGCCTAGGTTTTCATTCATGCTTCTTGGAATGGATAAGATCCTACTTATCCAACAGACCCTGTGTTGTAACCATAGATGGTGTGTCTTCTGACTCTTTTGTGGATTCCTCTGGGGTGCCGCAAGGAAGTGTCTTGGGTCCTCTACTGTTCGTCCTTTTTATAAATGACATTAGTAGCTGTTTCTCATTCGCAAATTTTTTACTCTATGCAGATGATCTTAAGGTATACACTATAATTAAAGATTCATTTGACGAGGTAAGGCCTCAATGCGATATTGACGCTCTCCATCGCTGGTGCCTGAAATCTCGTTTATCTTTAAACATAAATAAATGCTTTAAGATGACGTTTGCGAAGATTTCGAATGTTCGCAATACGTCTTATTGCATATCGAATCATATTCTCAATAATGTCGGCGAAATTAAAGATCGAGGGGTTATATTTGACCCGAAACTTTCATTTAACAACCATGTTAACTATGTAATTGCGAAAGCATACTCAGTACTTGGTTTTGTACGTTGTAATAGCACTAATTTCTCTGACCCATATACTTTCAAAGCGTTATTTATAAGTTTAGTGCGTTCTCATCTCGAATATGCCGTATTCGTTTGGAGACCACATAGCCAACTTTTTATAAAAAGACTGGAACGTATACAAAAAGTTTTTCTTAAGTATGCTCTTCGGTCACTGAAATTTGAAAGTCCTGTTCCTTCGTACGCTTCGCATCTCAAGCTGATAAACTTACAATCTTTAGAAAGCCGGAGATCTATCCTTTCTTTAACCTTTACATTTAATGTTATTCAAGGTGTCGTCGATTGCCCCTATCTCTTGGAACGGATAAGCTTCAATGTACCCAGGCGCAATCTACGAGTCTCTTTTCCATTTTACTTGGCAAAAGTCAAGACAAGATTTTCCAGTAATGCTCCCTTGGCGAGATCTATGCGAGAACTTAATATATTATCGGAAAGAATCATAATTGATTTCTCTATGACAAAACAAGCTTTTTTAAATCTCCTTCACAATACTTTGTAATGTTAATATTGTACTAGCATTAGCAAAACCATTTATCTACTAGTCTGTAAGAAATATTGTTTCATAGACTAAATAAATAAATAAATAAAAATTTATTATTAGAAGTGAAAAACATTAATTTTATTATGACCTAATGCACGTAAGATACATATTAAAGAAAATTCAAAATATTCTTTGGCCAAATTTTCAAAATCTGGATTTACGTCAGTTAAAGCCGTTCGTAACAGTTCTGTTAAATGTTGGTTAGTCAATAGGTACGTTCGTTTAAAATCCCCAGTAAAAAATGCCCAACAGCAAAATTCCGGCGAAATGTCATTTGTTTTCTCGCAAGAGAAAAATATTCAAAATAGTACGCGAACAGAAAATTTGCAGAAACTTGCAAGTTGGACGAACAGCTGATAGAAATTTTGTTTACATTCAAAAGTATAAATTTGAAAACATAAGAAAACCAATCGCGAAGTCTTATCCTGACACAGTTCTCTGACTAAACGAATAATTACTTACTTCTTGCAAGTATAATTAGTCGCATTTTTCTATTTTAACTTCCAAACCATCAAATTCGATTTAGGGATTTGCGTAAATTCCAACCAGCTGTTTTCTGTTGGCAAAAATTTTTCCAGCAGAAACTAGCAGCTTTCCCTCAAAATAAAATGTAATTTTTCTCTCTCAATTTCCATACTTTGAAAGTTTTTTGGGTACGCGAACACCAAAAGCTGATAGTTTTTATAACTTTCAATAATTATCAGGTACGCGAATGCAACTAATTTCGAACGGTATTTTGATTTTACGAATT
>NW_023458590.1:223360-227921 GCF_013731165.1 Rhagoletis pomonella | reverse complement strand
GTTTAATACACATCTACCTAAAAATACCCACATTTTCCAGAATTTTTTTTTGCTAAATTAGATGAGCTGCTTCGCAATTTTATGATCGCATGATGCAAATATTAAGATAATAAGAACTGAACCACTCACGAACAATTTTTTACAAGGGCGTGTAAATTCTGGCGTATGCCGTTGACATCGACATTATCGGTAATAAAAACCTCGAACTCTGTCCTGCCTTTTCCAAGTTGGATAACGAAGCAAAGTGATTGGGTCTGGTGATCAACGAGGACAAGACGAAGTATCTCTTGTCATCAAACAAAGAGTCAGAGCATTCGCGCCTTGGCACCCACGTCACTTTTGCCAGTTGTAATTTCGAGAAATTAGACAATTATGTTTAGTTAGGAACCAGCATTACACCCATAATAATGTCGGCATCGAAATCCAACGCAGAACTACTCTAGCGAGCAAGTGCTACTTTGGACTGACTAGCCAATTCGGGAGTAAAGTTCTCTCTCGTCGTACAAAGATCACACTCTATAAGTCACGCGGACATCATCTGATGGGGCGACTCTTGGAGTATTCGAGAGAATCATCTTACGGAAGATTTACACCCCCTACGCTTTGGCGACGGTGTGTAACGCAGACGATGGAACGATGAGTTGTATGAGATTTACAGCAGCTCCGCTGGCTTGGCCATGTCGTTCGAATGGGAACCGACGTTCCAGGTCTAAAAGTATTCGACTCGCAATCCGCTGGTGGTAGCAGAGGAAGAGGGAGGCGCTCACTGAAATGGAGGGGCCAAGTGGATATGGACTTGGCTTCAAGTGGCATTTCCGATTGGCGTAAGTTGGCATAGAGAGAAACGACTGGCGTGCTTTGTCGAACTCGGCCGAAATCGCTTATTCGGTTACAGCGCCAAATAAGCAGATGCAAATGATAAATGACGCAGTTGTGGGAACTTCTTTTTGGATGTGCAAAGGAACTAGGAAAACATTCCTTATAAGATTGTGGCAACGGTTAGATGAAAAAATTACATAGCCGAAGCTCTCGGTTCGTCTGCAATATCTGCGGCATAATTACCAGGTAGAAGCACTTCTCATTTAGCTCTTATGCTGCCATTGAATATACAAATCATCGAAACTCCCACGTGCAATATTTCAAGAACATCCGGCACGGGAGAAGTACTTATTACCAAAATGTAAACTCATTGTTTGGGATGAGTGCACTATGGCACATAAAAAATCGCTTGAGGAGAACAGATCAAAATAATGCTTCCGGATATTCAAGTTAATTATAGGAATCACGATTGGCTCAGTGAAGGGGGTATTCTTAAGAAGAATAAGGATGTCTATCAACTCAATAATGTTTTTCAATCCAACATTCAAAGTGTTGAAATAACAAAAAATGTACGTCGATAAACACCGTTGTGGAAGCAAATGAAGCAGTTAATTATCAAACTGAATTTTTGAACTTGATTGATCTTCCAGAGGTTACCCCTTTATACTGAAATTGGAAAAAGATGTGGCAATTGTCATGTTGCGGAATATTAATGAGCCAAAACTCTGCATCGGCAGGCGACTCGCAGTTAAGAAATTGATGAAGAACGTAGTGGAAGCAAAGATTTTAACATGGCCTTTCAAAGGTGAAGACGTCCTCATCCCTCGAATTCCCATGATTCCGACCGATATATCATTTCAGTTTAAAAGATTCAGTGCCCAATACGATTGGCGTTCGCAATCACAATTAATAAAGCTCATGGTCAATCTTCGGAAAAGTGTGGCTTAGGTTTAGCGAATAGAAAAACGAAAAATATTGTGTACACACAAGAATTGCAAATCAAACTTATATGAAACGTATACTTTGTTTCGTTAATCATTTCATCCATGTAACAGGGATATGCCACAGCAAAGCGTGGCAGGGTACAGCTAGTTATTATAATAAATTTGTATTACTGTTCGCTTCCATTTCTGTCCGCCGCGCAATTTTTTTAATAAATAAATGTTGAATAAAACTAAGAGAGTTTGTTTACTTTTCAATACGGTTTGTCGAATGCGCTATAAAGACTGAGGAATA
This sequence comes from Rhagoletis pomonella, assembly GCF_013731165.1. Classification (NCBI taxonomy): domain Eukaryota; kingdom Metazoa; phylum Arthropoda; class Insecta; order Diptera; family Tephritidae; genus Rhagoletis; species Rhagoletis pomonella. The sequence continues at coordinate 225,866 of NW_023458590.1, read as the reverse complement.
AACGTTAGAAAGAAATATGTGTTGAATAAAATCTATTTTTTGTTAATGCGGTTTTTTCGTAGGTATAAACAAGGTAATAGTTTTCATACAAAATAAATGCTTATGTTGGTTTGAAATCATGACCAAAAATTCCAATAAAACTATTAACTTTAAATATGTTTTGTTTTTAGAAAAGAGCAAAGCCAAATATGTTCACAGTTTTTTTATATCGAAAGTAAAACAAATAAAAATTGGCGAAAACTCACGTTTGGTCCTATTTTAACTTTTTTTAATATTTTATTTAATTTTTACTGACTTAATTCGGATTTGAGTATTGCTCTTGCCGCCGTAGCCGGTCGCCCCTTGGTAGACAATGGCAAACCTCCGAGTGTACTTGTGGCATAAAAAAGCTTTTTCTGAGGTCGAGTAAAAGTGTAGACTTCTCCATTTGTGCCACAACATCAAGAAGGAGAACACGAATTGGAGGACAAGCTCGGAACATTAATCTATTGGAATCAAATATACTGTTCATACCCAATTAACCTAGGATAAAATTTTTAAACTATTTAGAAGTTTCCCTTAAACTGGAAAAAGCCTTGAAAACTTTTAATTAATTGTTAATTGTAGTGGACAGTAATAATTAACAATTAATTAATTGTCGTTGTACTGGGTATGCAGTTACAGTTTTACGGCTATACCCAATCCAGACTCTGGCGTCCTCGTTCGTGCACTCTGGGCAACGTGAGCAACCCATGTGCGAGATGTGGTAGTCAATCCGAGTGGAGCCTTGGGTCACGGCAGAAAGAGAGGGAGCTTCGACTTATTCGGTTTAAGGGCTCACTGCCGTCTGCCGCGTCTGTTCACCAGTAAGTGCGGCTGCAAGCGGGTGTCTGGCTTGGAGCAAGCGGCTCGCTGTATAAATGTGTACGTGGTTGCGAAACCACTCCCGTCCCAGCAATGTGTTGTGCGCTGAGTGAAGAAGCGAAGCAATGCTTCGGATGACGACCACGGCAAACGTTTAAAGGAATACGATTTGAGGGCATGCACCTGGAATGTCCGGACCTTTAATGGGGAAGGTGCATCTTCCCGGCTGGTTGATGTCCTTGTAAGAACAAAAGCTTACATCACCGCCGTCCAAGAAATGCGTTGGACGGGGCAAGGCAAGCAATGCCAGGGGCCTAGCGACGTATACTACAGATGCCATGTAAATGAGCGCAAATTCGGTGTTGGAATTCTGGTGGGAGAGAGACTCCGTCGTCGAGTGCTGTAGTTCACCCCGATGGACAAGCGTCTAGCCATAATCCGCATCAAAGCCATAATCCGCATCTTCAACATCTCGCTCATCTGCGCCCATGCCCCGACGGAAGAGAAGGATGAGTTATCCAAGGATCTCTTCTATTAGCGCTTGGTGACTTCAATGCCAGGGTGGGCAAATAAGGGATCTTTGAAAATACCGTCAGACAATTCAGCCTCCCCGGCGAAAGTTCCGACAACGGACTGAGGCTGATCGACTTCGTCGGGGCCCGAAACATGGTAGAATGCAGTACCAGGTTCAAGGATTAAAGGACGTGGCTGTCTCCGGATCGAAAAACAAGAAAACAAATCGATCATGTTGTGATAGACGGAAGACACGCTTCCAGTGTTTTGGACGTACGCACACTCCGAGGCCCAAACATCGACTCGATACGCACCCCCCTCTGTGCTGCAAATAATGTGCGCCCAAATATGCAAGGAAAGCTTAACAAGGTCGAAAAGCAATAGCAACAGACAGCCAATGAATTCGCTACTCGACTCTCACACCTGCTCTCAGAGAGCACTCTACAACAAACCGACCTATGCGAGCAGTGGAACCACATTTCCCGCTCATTAAGAACCGCCGCCGAAGAAGTATTCGGGTTTCAGTGAGCCCGAAAGAACAACTGGTACGATGAGGAGTGCCAGCAAGCTACAGTGAAAAAAGATGCCGCTATAAAGATCTGAAGAGGGAAGGAGACGTATTTGCCGCAATAAGAAGAGAGAGGCCGAAAAACGTGAGTGCGAAGAGCTTGAAATGCTTGCCGACAGGAAGAATTCCCGAATATTTTTCCACCGACTTACGGTAGGATTCAAGGCCAGGGCGTACCTCTATACAATAGCGACCTAGTTACCGATGTTCAGAACATACTTAAATTATGGAGGGAACACTTTTCCACCCTACTGAATGGTAGCAGCACGGAAAGTCGCGGATAACAAGAACCCGAGCCCTCAGTCGATGATGACGGAGTCGATGTTCCTCTGCCTGACTATGACGAGGTACCAATAGCAATAACGCGGCTGAAAAACAACAAAGCTGCTGGAGCTGACATCTTGCCATCTGAGCTATTCAAGTACGGCGACGAGGAGTTGATAAGGTGCATGCATCAACTCTTATGCAGAATATGGTCAGATGAACGCATGCCCGACGACTAGAATTTAAGTGTGCTCTGCCCAATCCACAAGAAAGGCGACTCCGCCATTCGCGCCAACTACTGCGGGATCAGCCTTCTAA
>NW_023458590.1:217778-223260 GCF_013731165.1 Rhagoletis pomonella | reverse complement strand
GATCCTTTTCTTGTGGGTCTTTTCCAAGATTTGGCGTATTGTGAATATCTGGTCTATGGTGGATTCTCCAGGCCTAAAGTCACACTGATAAGGCCCAATGGGTTCATTGACGGTGGGCTTCAGTCTTTCACACAATACGATCGATAAGACCTTGTAACCTATGCTTAGAAGGCTGATCCCGCAGTAGTTGGCGCGAATGGCGGAGTCGCCTTTCTTGTGGATTGGGCAGAGCACACTTAAATTCTAGTCGTCGGGCATGCGTTCATCTGACCATATTCTGCACAAGAGTTGATGAACGCGCCTTATCAACTCCTCGCCGCCGTACTTGAATAGCTCAGCTGGAAGGCTGTCAGTTCCAGCAGCTTTATTGTTTTTCAGCCGCGTTATTGCTATCCGTACCTCGTCATACTCAGGCGGTAGAACGTCGACTCCGTCATCATCGACTGCTGGCTCGGGTTCTTCTTCTCCATAACTTTCCGTGCTGCTACCATTTAGTAGGGCGGAAGAGTGTTCCCTCCATAATTTAAGTACGCTCAAGATATCGGTTACTAGGTCGCCATTGTTGTTCTTACAGGAGTGAGCCCTGGTCTTGAAACCTTCCGTAAGTCGCCTAACTCTCTGGTAAACTTTTCGGGCATTCTTCCTATCGGCCAGCATTTCAAGCTCTTCGCACTCACGTATTTCGGCCTCTCTCTTCTTATTGCGGCAAATACGTCTCCGTTCCCTCTTCAGATCCCTGTAGCGGCATCTTTTTTCACTGCAGCTTCCTGGTACTCCTTATCGTACCAGTTGTTCCTTCGGGCTCACTGAAACCCGACTACTTCTGCGGCGCCGGTTCTTAATGAGCGGGAAATGTGGTTTCACTGCTCGCATATGTCGGTTTGTTGAAGAGTGGTCTCTGAGAGCAGGTGTGAGAGTCGAGTAGCGAATTCATTGGCTGTCTGTTATGATTGCAGCTTTTCGACCTTGTTAAGCTTTCCTTGCATATTTGGGCGCACATTGTTTGCAGCACAGAGGGGGTGCGTATCGAGTCGATGATTGGGCCTCGGAGTGTGCGTACGTCCAAAACACTGGTAGCCTGCCTTCCGTCTATCACAACATGTTCGATTTGGTTTCTCGTTTTTCGATCCGGAGACAGCCACGTAGCTTGATGAATCTTTTAATGCTTGAACCTAGTACTGCATTCTACCATGTTTCGGTCCCCGGCGAAGTCGATCAGCCTCAATCCGTTGTCGGACGTTTCGTCGTGGAGGCTGAACTTTCCGACGGTGGTTCCAAAGATCCCTTCCTTGCCCGCCCTGGCATTGAAGTCGCCAAAGACGATTTGGATATCATAACGGGGGCAGCGCTCGTAGGTGCGCTCCAAGTGCTCATAGAAGAGATCCTTGGATGCCTCATCCTGCTCTTCCGTCGGGGCATGGTCGCAGATGAGCGAGATGTTGAAGAATCTCGATTTGATGCGGATTATGGCAACGCTCGTCCACCGGGGCCGGTGACGGAGTCTCTCTCCCACCACAAATCTAACTCCGAATTTGCGCTCCTTTACATAGCAGCTGTAGGAGACGTCGCAAGGCCCCAGACATTGCTTGCCTTGCCCCGTCTAACGCTTTTCTTGGATGGCGGTGATGTCAGCTTTTGTCCTTACGAGGACATCAACCAGCCGGGCAGAGGCACCTTCCCCATTAAGGATCCCGACATGTCAGGTGCATGCCCTCAAATCGTAGTCCTTTAAACGTTTGCCGTGGTCGTCATCAAAAGGGCTTCTTCACTGGAAGTGGTTTTTACGTGGCGGGTCCCAAACCCAGCGCACAACCCACTGCTGGGACGGGGGTGGTTTCGCAACCAAATACACGCTTATATAGCGAGCCGCTTGCTCGAAGCAGACACCCGCTTGCAGCCGAATCTACTGGTGAACAGACGCTGCAGACTTCAGTGAGCCCTTACTCCGAATAAGTCGGAGTGGCCCCACCGAAGCTCCCTCTCTTTCTGCCGTGACCCAAGACTCCACTCGGATTGGTTACCGCATCTCGCATATGGGTTGCTCACGTTGCCCAGAGTGCGCGAACGAGGACGCAAGAGTCGGGATTGAGTATAGCCATGCAACTGTAATTGCATACCCAGCGCAACGACTATAACCTATTGCACTCCAGTTTGATACCCATATTGCAATATTCAATTTATCTTATAAATTAATATTTTAAAACAGGTGGCAACACCCCAAAAAATATTTTCGGCTGTAAGTCTTCTTAAACCCTTTTTTGTGACGCCCATATTACAATATTAAAATTTTCTTATCAATTTACTTAATCTAAAATTTTCAAACAGGTGGCAGCTCTCTAATATTTTTCTCTCTATATTTTAAGTTAGACCTCTAGCAATACTTCGGTGAAAACTGCATTCAATTCCACGCATTAGTTTTCGAATGGTGCAAACATACACACAGACAGACAGATAGACAGACAAAAATTCTAAAAATTGTTGATTTGGTTTCTGTGGCTCTAATAAAGACCCCCACATTAATTTTTTTTTTATATCTATAATGTACAATGTTACAATTTTATTATACATATATGTATAGATGCTAAGTAATGCAAACATTTTCTTAAGTATATTCGCGCGAATTGTAAATAGGAAACACCTTTCTGGGAAGCATGCAGCCCTTGTTGGATATGCCTTTTAGAATGGCTTCACTTAAGACAGCCTACCTAATTATCTTCAGGTTATGCATGTACAAAATGGCAAAAATGATCATGAAGCGCGTTGTATGATATGCGGAAATTTGCTAATGGTGGTACGCTACCGTCACGAGAACTTTGTTCTTTTATGATTAAAAAATTCAGAACTTGAGCATTTCGTCACCGGATTGTGCCACAAAACTACATTGGTTATAATATCAGAACCAAAGCAACTGTACTTATAGGGAATATAGTGGCACCATATTCACTTGTATCTTCGTTTTTGATTTGGATGATAAGTGTCCTGGTTGATGGGTTCAGGATTATGGCAGCCCTACATTACATACATATTTCCGGACTTTATTTTATAAGATGTATAAAAAGATACATTTAACACAAATTTTACAAACAAATCGTTTTATTTAATAAAGCAAAACAGCAGTTTGAAATTCACATGCGAATCCCATTAGAGATCAATATTATGCCCCATTTTTGGTTGAGATCGCTATGATTCTCGATAGTTTTTCGAGTCGTTCTCTAACGTTTGAGATTGGAGAGTGTGGCTAGTTCTCCAATCATTCTCTAGTCGATAACTAAACTCAATGTTTACTGGGCATGTATGTCTGTATGTACATACATGCATATTATTCACTGTTAAAGTACCCAAAGAACTATTTCGGATTTTCTAAATTATGAGATGATTATTTTTTAATTTTTGTATGTACGTATTTAAAAAATACATATTTCTATCGTTTTTTCATCCACTGAAAATAGTTAAGCAACTACAAACATTGCCTTTCAAGGTCACAAACGTAGAGCAAGAGCAGAGCAATAACAGCCGGAGCGGTAGCAAATCAATAGCAATAATGAACATTTTTGTTTGCTATGCTACGTCTTACTATAGTGGTGTCTGCTATTGCTCCGACTACAAATAGCATTTCGTTCGTTTTTTTCATTTTGATACCTGCTTAGTGGTGCAACGCGACGTAGCACGAAGTAAAATAGGAAAGATGCTACTGCGTTTCGTGTGTCTGGCTCTGCTACTCATCTATTCACGTTGAGAGCAGTAGCAGTAGCACAGCAAGGTATCCGTTGCTACTGCTGCTATGAAGTAGCAAATGCAATCACTGAGTTTATGAAAGTAGTACAGAGGTTCCTAAACCTTTTTTTCTCGTAGACCCCTTTCAAAACTCTGCTGGTTTCGGTGGACCCCCTGCTGCTCCATTTCTGCCATATTCCCAAAGCTCGCCAAAAATTCTGAAGATTAGACCTAACGATGTAAATTTGCATCGCGGGTGTGTTCCAAAACTAAATTCGGAGTAGCAAAAATACAGATAAAATATTTTATTGTGTTATATCTATTAAAATAATGTGATTACATGCTAGCAAGTTTTAAAAAACAGAGCTGACGAGTTATATCTTTAAGAGCACTCCGAGCGCTAGCGCTATTTACATTCTCTTCATCATAAACTCCTCATATGTTCGGATCACTCATGAATTTGCATGAGGCGTATTTGTAAAATAGTTTTTATTTTTATCGCTCCGAGTTTTAAAGACCGACTCTAAAAAAAATCTATGACAAACAACCAAACAAGCAAGAAGCACAAAAATTGTTCCACCGCCTCATCCCCTTCAAGGCAGGATGGGCAAATGGAGTTGTCATTTAGGTTTGTCACAGTCATTTGTTTGTGCCACCTGAAGTGACCAGTCAGCAGTTCTAGAAGTTGTCCCATCTGCTCAATGAGAGCAAAAAACTAGATAGGACTTCTGAGATTGAAGGCAACATGAGTTTTGCCCAACCGCATTCCCTCGATGACCGCGCGAGCTGAGCGAAGTATTTACCCAGTTTCTGATGGTAGCTTCGTTGGCCGAAGTTGGGAGTTCTATAACTGGTTGCGTATCGAGGAATGCCTGGTCTAAGCCAACTATGGCAAAATAGTCATATGTCGCATTACCAGGTACTCCCGGACGAGCTGGCACCCAAAGTATAGCAAGCTCGTTATGTTTACCAATATAATTTATTCGAGACTTGCATTGTCGAAATAGTTTGGAAGAACTTAGATAGAGGTCTGGCCAATGCCTTAAGTGCAGCTTGGCTGTTACTCCAGGCACGTAAACTCCTTCCCCTCCACCTATTTTCCACCATATAGACCATGACATTGAGGATTGCAAATACCTCAGCCTGGTAGACCGAAACATATTCCCCAGAGAAAAGTGAAGCTTATCCCCACCAACTTCGAAGAAGAGCCCAGTTCCTGACCAACAGTCAGTTCTGGATCCATCAGTAAAGATTATATTATATTAAATAATTAACACTATTGACATATCTACTTAGCTAATTGTGTTAATTTAAAATATCAATTTGATATTAAAGAATATACATAAGTATCAGTTTAAAGGCTGTTTTTTTTGTTTTCTCTTATTTAATAATCGTATGAAATATATGGATGGGAAAATTTGTATTTATATATCTATTGGTATAAAAATTAATATTATTTTTTGGGTTTTTTCTCGCATTTCCCAATTTTGTTTATATTGTGATTTAATAGTAAAGAAAGCTTATATTTGTTTGTATCATTTTAATTGAATTAGTAGAGGTGATTGGCAATTTTCTTTATATGGTCTCCAATTAAATATAAAATATATACTTATACAAACTTTATTAAGCCAAAATTAGATTTAATAGTATATCTTCAAATATATGTTACTTTTGAAAATTATTCTTTCACATAAAAATAAAAATATTTTTCACACTAGATTCGCATTTTTATGCACATGTACATATTTTAATTAATTCTACATCTTAA
>NW_023458590.1:215537-217678 GCF_013731165.1 Rhagoletis pomonella | reverse complement strand
GTTCGCCACCAAACGGGGTTTCAGACAGGGCGACTCCCTTTCATGTTACTTCTTTAATCTTATGTTGGAGAACAAAATAAGAGCTGCAGAACTGAACCGCTCAGGCACAATTTACTACGAGAGCGTGCAATTGCTGGCTTATGCCGATGACATCGACATCATCGGTAACAAAAACCGCGAAGTTTGTTCTGCCTTTTCCAAGCTGGATAAGAAAGCAAAGCGAATGAGTCTGGTGGTAAACGAGGACAAGACGAAGTATCTCCTGTCATCAAAGAAGCAGTCAGCACATTCACGCTTTGGCACCCACGTCACTGTTGACAGTTATAATTTCGAGAAAGTAGAGAATTTCGTTTACTTGGGAACCAGCATTAACACCGATAATAATGTCAGCATGGAAATCCAACGCAGAATCAGTTTTGCCAACAAGTGCTACTTTGGACTAAGTAGGCAATTCAGGAGTAAAGTCCTCTCTCGACGTACGAAAACCACACTCTATAAGTCACTCATCATGCCCGTACTGTTATATGGCGCAGAAGCATGGACAATGACAACATCCGATGAGGCGGCCAGTGTTGGCGTTTTAGCCGTTTTCCGGCTAGATTTAGCCGGTTGGGATAGCAAACAGCCTGAGAAATTTTGGTTTAGCCGTTTTACAAAAAAAATAGCCGGTTTGAGCCGATTTTGCTACTTGCCTTGTTTTCTTAAAATTCAAATATAAATGTTTCCATTTTTGACTAAGCGACCCAAGATCTGTCAGAAATGGCTACTAGCCTTATCGCGGAGAAAATGTTCATGTCAGGCAGGGTTATATAAAATTGGGCCGATTTCGATTATTTTTATTTTAAACTAATATGTTTTAGATTAAAGAAGGCCGTTGGGGGGATTTGCTTCATAAAATTTTTGTTATGAATGTCTTAAATTTAAGTGTGAAGTTTTATTGGCAACCTTAGAAAATAACAAATTGTTTCACTGTTTGCTTAACACGCGTTTGTGTTTGGATATAGTGCCAAAACATAGAATAAATATTACAGGTATTGTCTTCCCTTCTGCCTTAATTACAAAACGTCATTGTTGCCCACGCATAAAGGATTAAGGTAAGGGAGAAATTGAGATTTTCAAGCACTATGTGCACATACTTATGTATTTTTTAAACAATATTTTTTGCTCAGAACTTATTTAAATTCTAAAAACCGAAGGCCAACTTGAATTAAAAGAACCAACACTGAAATGCGTCAAAATTTAAATAAAAGAGCAAACATTTTTATGTAAAGCAAAACTCTCTGGGAAGAAAATAGGTTTGGTTGTCGAAAACCCAGCGGGAATTATTACTCAAAGTATCAGATAGTACGAAAAAATGCTGCCAAATTCTCTTTCAAGTAGAGAAACTTGCAAAATTCTGCACCAACGCAAATTTGCAAGTTTCCCTGCCAGCTAGTGTCCACGGTTGCATTTCAAACATAATAAATTTGTATAGAATTTTCAAAATTCTTTCAGAGGGGCAAAAAACAGGATCTACATATATATTTATTGTTAGCCCGACTTTCCTCAACATACGTTTCAATTTCTTTGTCGTAAAAAATCCAGCCATGGGCCACAATCATATGTTTGTCCTAATTGCAAATTCTTGCTGGCAAAATTTTTCCAGCTTGAATTTCTCTCCAAGAACTAGTCTTTCTCTTCGGTTGGTCCAAATGTTCTGGCAACACTGGAGGCGGCCGTTCGAGTATTCGAGAGAAAAATTTTGCGGAAGATTTATGGGCCTTTTTGCACTGGCGACGGCGACTACCACAGACGATGGAACGATGAGCTGTATGAGCTTTACAACGACATGAACATAGTGCAGCGAATTAAAATACAGCGGCGCCGCTGGCTTGGCCATGTCATTCGAACGGACATCGACGGTCCAGCTCTGAAAGTATTCAACTGGGAACCCGCTGGTGGTAGCAGAGGAAGAGGGAGGCCCCCCCTGAGGTGGAAAGACCAGGTGGAGAAGGACTTGACTTCACTTGGCATTTCCAATTGGCGTCAGTTGGCACATAAAAGAAACGAGTGGCGTGCTTTGTTGAACTCGGCCTAAATCGCTTAGGCGGTTGCAGCGCCAAATAAGAAGAAGAAGATGTATGACTAACAATAAGTTATCT
>NW_023458590.1:215069-215527 GCF_013731165.1 Rhagoletis pomonella | reverse complement strand
TTGTATTGTTGGTGATTTTCCTGCTTCAGGTAAGCTGTTACATGCTAAAGAAAAAACCGAAAATAATTCAAATTACTTTGATAGATTCTGTCGAAAAGATAGCTCCAAAGTCTACCGCTTTAAAATATTCACGTCAATTTAAGCTGCAAACTGGTGTAGGGCCGGATCTCTCCCAGCATCAGTGTGATAATATTCATAAAAAGTTGTTAAAGTTAGTTAAATTTTATACGCTCCCTTCTCGAAAGAATTTATCGGATCAGATTCTGCCCAACTTGTATAATCAATCGGTATCGAATCTTTAGATCATGTTGGTGGATGTAAAAAACGTTGCCGTGACATGTGGACATCTGATTCTTCTGCACCCTATGTCACAGTAAGGTGCCATTTTATTCACTCAGATCAAATGCACTCATATGCACTGGAGACGAACGAAGTAATTGGGTCGCACACTGGCGAAA
>NW_023458590.1:205930-215059 GCF_013731165.1 Rhagoletis pomonella | reverse complement strand
CTGAAAAATATCTTTGTGTACCTTCCACATCAGTGCCTTCGGAATGAATATTTTCGAAGACAGGGCAGATAACCAAGCAAAGAACTGTCACCTAAGAACTCAAATATGATAATTGATTTAGATGAGCTTCTTTGGCCTAGGTTGTGATTACTGCAAGTAAAACAACAATAAAAATTGTTGAATATAATTGTTATAAGGTCATAAAATAACAAAAACAAATAACTTAAGGACGAGCACACCTAAAAGTTAAACATTCTAATAATAGAAATATTAACAAAAACCAACAAAACCAGGAACCACATGATCAAGTGAATTGCAGCGGAATAGCTGCGCTTGATTGTGTTGGCATAACAAAAATGAAAATAGTGGAAAAAAACAAACGATAATTTACAAGGCGTACTTAGCACGGTGCATAGGCAACTGGCTGAGTCAGTGGGATCGTCGAATCGAATCCTACTGAAATTAAGTCTGATGAGGAAGTGTGGTGATTTCCGAAATAGCTACACTTCAACCATTTTTTTAAATTATTGTTGCTTTTCCACAATATGTTTTCATTAAAAAACGGCCTCAAGCTCAATAAAAATTGTTGAATATAATTGTTATAAGGCCATAAAATAACAAAAACAAATAATTTTTTTTTTAAATGTTCTCATAAAATTCCTAAAACTAGTGTGTAGCTAAAGATGTACAAATGTATGTATAAAAATTTACGAATATGTGTCTATATATGTAGATCCATATTTCAAAACTGAAATCCTGTAATATTTTTCTGTTTCCTGTTACGTTGTAAATGTAAAACTCAACAAAAAATTGAATAAATTAATGACTGATTAAATAAAATGAATGGTTAAAAGTTATTGTTATTGAGAGTACATATGTATGTATGTGTAATTACCCCGTTTACATTACTTTACATGTAGAATAACTTGAATACCAGTAAATGTAAATAGTAGTAAATAATATCTATTCGACACTTAGTACTGAGTAAGTCCTTTGATTCGATCCTGAGTAAATGTGTCATAATGCTTGGTACAGAGTACTTTCCTAGTTCTTTCGAATCCATTTGAGTTCTGAGTACTCTTACATACTTTCGAATTCTTTTGAGTACTTAGTACTTTCGAATTCTTTTAAGTTCTGAGTACTCCAAGGTGTGAGTACTGAGTTCTTTTAAGTTCTGAGTACTTTCGAGTTCTTTTGTGAGTACTGAGCTCTTTTAAGTTCTGAGTACTTTCGAGTTTTTTTGTGAGTACTGAGTTCTTTTAAGTTCTGAGTACTTTCGAGTTCTTTTGTGAGTACTGAGCTCTTTTAAGTTCTGAGTACTTTCGAGTTTTTTTGTGAGTACTGAGTTCTTTTAAGTTCTGAGTACTTTCGAGTTCTTTTGTGAGTACTGAGCTCTTTTAAGTTCTGAGTACTTTCGAGTTTTTTTGTGAGTACTGAGTTCTTTTAAGTTCTGAGTACTTTCGAGTTCTTTTGTGAGTACTGAGTTCTTTTAAGTTCTGAGTACTTTCGAGTTCTTTTGTAAGTACTGAGTACTTTGGAATATCCAGTATCGATACTTTTAAAAATCGGGCACTGTCGATCCTTTTGAGAATCGAGTTCTGAGTACTTTCGGTATCGATACTGCCCAACACTAATATGTATGTATGCAGATATTTAAATGCCGGTTTGCTATTCGCGCGACAAGCTTTTTTAAAAACGAAGTAAATTAGTACAAATTGTTAGTAATTTTCATTAGAGTTTGAATAACTCCTTTCACTAAATGGTTTTTAGTCACTTTAACGAGACCTTAACTTATTTTATTTTATTCATTTTAGTGCAGTTTTGACAAAATTTTCTTGCTAAAAAATCTTGTTACACTACTTCATTTTATTCCTTTGATTGTAGAGGTTAAATAAAAGCTTGTTTTTAAAATATATTTTTTTTACATTATTTTATTAATTGCTCTGCTGCGTCTTATTATAGTGTTTTCTGCTATTGCTCCGGCTACAAATAGTAAATACCAGTTTCGTGGTGCAACGCAACGTAGCACGAAGTAAAACAAGAAATATGCTACTGCGTTTTGTGTGTCTGGCTTTGCTAAATGCAGGGTTAAAGTTGAAGCACTTACTTTGTATACTATTTAAAATTTCATCAGATAATTTGTTCTGCTTTTTACATTAAACACCAGTTAAAATTGAAAAGATTCTTTCTTACTTGGCGCTTGAATTGGTTAACGTGAGAAAAATTTCAAAATTGTCCTTATTAATTTTACTCCACATCACATCTTCAGAACGATTAATTACGAGAGAGTGTCGAATATTCTTGAATTTGTTCAATTGTGTTAAATGAAAATCCCTTTTTTATTTGAAATGTCCCTTTTTCCCTTTTAATAATTTTTGTTCCAAAATATCCCTCAAATAAGGAAACTACCCATAATCTGGCATCACTGATTCAAACCCTGATTTAAAGAACTTAGGACCGTTTTCTCATCTAACCTTTAGATTATCGGCCCTTTTATCGTCTCGATATACGTATTTTCATTTTCTCATCAGCGCATTAATTTCTCGAATCGATAAACTGTTGCTTACCCAACGCAACCTTTAAAAATTTGTACCCAACTTTAAATTTTGGTTTGGTCTTGGCTCATGAGTCAGATATATTAGATATTTCAACTAAGGTTTTGGTTTTTGCTAACAGATGCTCTTGCTCTATTTTTGCTTATGTTACATTGCCAACCTTTGAAATTTTATGACGAATGTAGTGAAGTTTCATTCTAGGAAATGTAGTGAAGTTTCACTTTACAGAATAACAAATTTGTTTTTTACCGGTAAGATAAGAAAACGAAAACTTTTTAAAGCGGGGAACAATAAAGGCAACTATACTGCTTACATTAGAAAACGGCCCTTAGAATTCTTTACTTGTTTTAAGTAAATTTAGCTTCATTCAGTGATCATCTGGTCACACTGCGTGCAAGCACTAACCATACACATCCGGGTGTGACATAGGAAAATGTTGTGGTCGGCTTCCACAACACCGCCTGTGAAAGCATTCAAAGTGAAATTAATGAAAGCGCATCTAAGCTGTGGATGTCGGCACAAGGTTAGAGGCCACGAAATCAAAAAGCAAAAAACAAGAAGGTAGTACGAGACTTTTTTTTGCCTCAAGCATTGATTTCCGATTGTTTCAGGACTTACTATATAATATAAGTAAGTAATGTAAATATGTACATACGTACACCCATACTCGTATGGATTAAAGTTCCACACTACGGAGTACAGGCTTTCGATGCTTTCTCCTTATATAAAAAAAACATACATAGTCCTACAAATGTATGTATATTTTTCTTAACCACAGTAGCTATGCATTTCAATCTTACTTTTTCCTCATTTTTTCAAGCAGCGGAGTTTTCGATCACAGCTTTCCTAAACCTGATGACGAAGTGAAAATGAGTGTGGGTGGCGAGGTCGAGTGCGTGGTGGTCGTTCCGGAGGGTTGCCGTGTTGAGTGCTGTTGATAGAACTGCTTTGTTAAACTGATTGCCTTCATTTTGTGACACAATTTGGAATTCTTCATCTTCTACACACGATTTATTTCGGGGAAAGCGTAGCTCGAAACGCGAAAAATGAACCGAATAAAATGCAAAACCGTACAAGATAATATGCTATTCTACAAATAGGAATTTTGGTCTTCGATTAGTTAGCTGGTTGATTAGTTGGCTCGTTGCACGCACAATATAATTATGCGAGTATGAACATATGTATGTAAATGCATATCTAAGTACATATATATGTATATAGTAGCTGTGGCAGTAGCACACTCAAGGGGGAGTACATTTTTTAACATTTACAAATTTGGTATTTTTTATGGTTTCAATTTAGCTTTTGCTTTTAATTTTATTCTTACTAATTTTTCACAGTCAAATCAGTTCACTTACTGCCTTTACTTCGTTGCCTTTCACACTTTACTGGTATTCTTTATTTCCTTTTGAGCTTTTGCGACTTCGCTAATACTGTGTCGCTGCACTCTTTCTTTTTATTTGCTACCTCGCTCACTTCACTGTCTTTCTTCGGTACACTTTACACTTTCCGCTTTAAATCGTACACATACGACTGACTATACGCTTTTACACTTCCACTCTGCCACCACGCTACATTGTCTAAAAGTATGCTTCTACACTAAATGAAAACGCTCCAATGGTACAAAGAACGCCACGGATACGTTTACGCTTCGCACGCCCGCCGCCCTGTTAACGTATGTGTGTCGTTCACGTCGAACTCGCATTCGCTTATTCACGAACTACGACCAAAGCAGCAGGCGCACTTATCGCCATAAAAATGAAAATTTTCATCATTACAAATTTTAATGAAGTAATTTCATTTCTTTCTCTCCAAATTTAGTGAATTCATAACTGTATGGACATTATGCAAACATAACCACTTGCAATTTTAGTTTTTTTTTCATATAAATACGCACACGGTGTACCTAGTAGTTTTTTTGAAACCACATTTCCATACATACATATTTATACATAGGTATATGTACATATATATATGAATGTATTCTAGGCCAATTGAATAGTTGATTAAATTGAATTAAAAGTTTTTTATAGTTTTTTTTCGCATACATATGTATACATGTACTATACAGAAGTATATCCAAATTTCGGTAACTTATTATGTAGTCGACAAAAATTTTCTGCCTTCTTTAGGACAGACACTCGCAGGCAGATGCGAAGAGCTTTACTGTGTTTTCACCTCTTCGCTTCGTGGTATAGTGCAGCACCGATGGATATCTTTCGAAGAACTGGTTATAAGTAGGAAGTACTCGCTACAAATAAGTTCCATACACTCATAAGATATATTTCTCGCTATGTTCCAAGGCACTATGTTTCAACTATTTGGACGATGAGCAAATGAAGAGTGTTTGAATACACCACGAACTAGGAATCGCTGAGGAACTCACCAAAATGAATTTAACATGCGCAAGGAAGGATATCAACACATACAAATCTGCATATGCATATGCATTGACAGTCAGCAGAATAGGTGCAACATGATTTTCAACTTTAACTGTTTGGTGCATGTACTAGATTATCCACAAGATTTTTCTGTAAATAGAGTATTAAAGCCAGTTGAGTTCGTAAACAAACAATAAAACCACATTGGCCACTGGTTAGTAATTTAAAGTAAAAATTTCAATTTTATAACAAGAGGGCTGAAGCAAAAAATCATGACAAGTAATTTTTAAGCAAAAAGCAAAACTGACTATATATATGAGAATATATAAAAATATAAGATTATCGTTAATTTCAGCATCATCCAATGCTCGGATTTAAACCAAATTAGTATGGGACCACGTGCGATGTAACACCTTATGGAAATCGGTTAACGGGGTCCAAAGTTATGCGGTAACATACATAACAAAAAATATATATATATTTGTTGTTGTTGTTGTGAAGTCGGTTAATAAGTAGAGTGCAAAAATCTAAACCTTATAAGCAATTTAAAGGCAGATGAAAAACAAAGTAATAGAAGGGTGCATCTATACAGCCTTATCAGCTGGTGTTACCCAGCAAAAAACACGATTGCCACAGAAGCGAAAATGGAAACGAGCTAGGCGATGGGAATCGCTTACCCTTTCGCTTCAAGAAGGCACTATTTTAACATGGCACATTAGGTCAAATGATTACTTTTTCTGTGCGAAATTAATAGCAGCTAAAATATTGCATTATTTTAATGTAAAAAGATGGCAAACGTTAAAACAAGTGTAAAGGCAGTAAATCAAATGTTAAACAAACTTGGCTTTCGTAAAACAGACTTTTCTGCTTTTTTGTATGTTCAAATGATGAGTATATGTGTTTAGGTAGTACTCAAAAACATTGTCCAATTAGCTTGGTTTTGACACAAGTTATTTTCTTACCATACTCAACCCCCTCCCCTTTAAAATGAGCTACATAATAAAATAAGTATGGTCACATGTACATAAATGGTTTCTTCTAGCGATTAGTTATGGCATTATCGAAATTCCTAAATTAAAAAAAGAAAAATATTTACTACATGTCTCGCAGATATATCTTGAGGAGCGATTCCTAAAGCAGTTAGTCTTCATAAAACACTTCGTTTTCACTTGAGGTTTCAGTATTTCCAAATTCTCCACCGATATTATTTATATTCAGAATACAAATGCACATTTACCAAAAATTGCTGGTAACTTCCTGAAAAGAATACGAATGTTTATGAAACTAATTTGTTAAAAGAATGTTCAAAGCTCTATTCACTTTGAGTAAAAAAAAATCGAGATTTCAGTCCGTAAGTTCTCTCAAGGTTTTGCCTTTTTGCGAAGGCGCTAGTGTATTTGTAACATAGCCTCGGCTACGATACAGGAGATGAAATGTAATCCAAATTGAGGCTGCTATTTTTGTTTGCTATCACATACTTCCATTTTTACTATTTATCACCATTAAAATGGATTATTTATCACCAAAAAATGTTGGAGATATTTTTGGAGATAGCTAAAAATTCGGAAAAAGGTTAGCTATCCTATTTTAGCACTTTAGTGATAGCGAAAGTTAGAATCCGGCTGATGGTCGACACAGTTGGCTTTTCGATTTCGAAAAGAACCTCATCAGCAAGAAACGCTATGTTTTTAGATCTAAATATTTTAGCATCCTTTCCAAATTGTTTCCCATAATTTTCATATTTATTTGATAAATAATTGTAAAAAATACGCGTTTTTTTTTCTAAGAGTTTCATGGAACTTTCGCAAATATCAGCAGCGCCAAATTTTTTTTCAACATGGTTGACAACCGAAAAAGGCTTTTCTTTTTCCAATCAGCCAAACTTCAAACAACTTGCCTTTTGTGATAGCATGATAGAAAAACCGTTTTTCTTGAAAACGGCAAGTTAAGTAAAACAAATTCAACTCATTATATCTTAGTTTATGCATTTCCGATTCCATTTTGTTTGCCGAAAGTTAACACAATTGTAAAAGCTTACATAAAATCATAAATGGAAATAAATCAGAAAATTTTTGAGGTTATGCAAATAAGTCAGTTTATTTGCAAACAAATGATAAAAAGTAACTTTTTTAAATTGGGACATAGGTTCTCACTTAGATACAGTTTTGTTTCCCATTTAAAATTATCCTTTATTTATTCGAACTTTGCAAAAACAATGCACTTGAAATTTACAAAATAAACCGGTTGCGCAAACAACGTATCAGTAACGTTTTGAAAGTGTAATTTGGTTTATTGCTGTATAACGGTGTTTTTTATTTTACAAAAACTAAGTGAAGTTTCTGTTATTTTGGAGTATTCCCTACAGAATGGCAACAAAAAATAATGTAAAACTGCCTTTACGAAATCGGAATTTCGCACAGCCAAATGTATCATTTGACCTAATGTGCATGGGCGGTAAGCCCTTACCCGCAGCATTACCTTCAAACGAAGGGAGAACGCATGGATAAACAGAATCCAGAGAAGCGAACAAAGAATGCCTTACAGAGAAACTAATGTAGAATGCCTAGATAAGTACATGCTTATTTATATTAAATTGAAATCAGAAAATCTCTTAAAAGACTAAAATTAATTAAAATTTTTATAAATCAGTTTTTATACATACATATGTATGTATTTGGTATTTTGATTTTATTTAAAAATCGGTATTTACATACATGCATATTTAATTAAGTTTAAAATTGTACTTCCTCACTCTTGTACTTCACTTCATTGACTGACTTCAACTTAACTGCAAATTGAACAAAGCAAAACATGATTTTTATGCGAGACAAGTTTCCACAGAAACTAACGGTAGAAAAAGGATTTTTGGATATGCATTCTATTTTTCAGCTGACTACGATGCAGCATTCTACTACTTTGCATTCTCCGAAATGAAGCAAAGAATCGAAAAAAAAAATATTGTAGGACATTCTACTTTTCATTCCCTGAAATGAAGCAAAGTAGCGAAACAAATAAAATATTGTAGGACATTCTACTTTGCCTTCCCCGAAATGAAGCAAAGAAGCGAATTAAAAAATAAATATTATAGGACATTCTACTTTGCATTCCCCGAAATGAAACAAAGAAGCGAAATAAATAAAATATTGGAGGACATTCTACTTTGCATTACCGGCAATGCCTAAAAGAAGCGAAAAAATTCGAAGGCTTTATAACGCTATGCCTTCTAGAATACGTTACCACTAAAAGCGATAACCGATTTTTTGTTGGGTAGGATCAGCGTTGCCGTTTTGGTCCAATTGGACCAAAATTGATAGCTTCATTCTCCGTTGATAGATTGGTTGGTTTGATGAAGCTTTTGGTAGGCAAAAATGTTTTGAAAATATAACCAAATTGAACATTAAAATTTGTTCGCTTAATTTAAGTTTACATGTATAAGATTTCTTTATTTTTTGTATATTTTATTAAGCAGATAATTTTCTGCAAAGCTGTTGAAATTAACGAGAAATTACCTATCGCCTTGAAAGAAAAATTGGTGATAGGCAATTTGCAAAGTGTGAATGTATTGGTAGAAAAGGGTGAGTGCACGCAAATTGAATCAAATTTGGAAATTTTCTTATTGTAATGCATAAAATGTCTGGTTTTGTTTTTTTACACACAAAGAAAAATTGTTTGATATGAATTGAATCAATCTCAAAGATATTAACATATTTTACAATAACCTAATTATTTTATTTAAAGGCCCGAATTTATTTTGTTTAATCTTAAAGATTGGTGTGAATAATTAAATTAACCAATGCCGTAAACAATATTGTGGATAGTTTTAATTTTTACTGCTAATTTGTGTAGCTAAAAACCCCGCAAACTCGAGAAATCTCATTTTAATGATGAAAAAATTTTGGTAGTTTGGAAACTGATTTTGTAGGCGTTTTGATACCTAAAAATATTTTCAAGTGACAACGCTGGTTAGGAGGAAAATACTGAAGTCAGTTTCACTTTTGATTGAACCAGTGCATAGAATACAAGACCAATAGAATACAACAGGCCTTCCCAAAGTGGGTGCCGCTATTGGCTAGAGTATACTAGTGGTGCGGGCAAATTCGTGCGGGTAGGATTTGCATTTGTTTTTTTACTTTAAGGCGGCTAGACACTAATTTTAAACAATTTTTATTAATTTCATGCAGTTCTAACGTCGT
>NW_023458590.1:204058-205830 GCF_013731165.1 Rhagoletis pomonella | reverse complement strand
CACCGGGAAGTCCTGCAGCATATCGCCCTATATGTATGCTGGACACGACGGGAAAATTGCTAGAGCGTATAATAAACAACAGACTAGTAGCAGCTATCGAGGCAGGTGGAGGACTGTCAAATATGCAGTTCGGTTTCAGAAAGGGTAGATCAACTGTAGGAGCGGCCATATTAGTTAAACAGCTGGCGGAAGTGGCGATCAGCAGGAAACGATGGAAAGGTGGATCGAAAAAGTACTGCTTGCTGGTCACTCTAGACGTGAAGAACGCTTTTAATACTGCAAGCTGGCAGAAAATACTCCACGCTCTCCAGATGTTTAAAGTCCCGACAAATCTTCGGAGGATTATAAGCAAATATCTCTCCGACCGGGTTTTGATTTATGGAACAGACGACGGAGTCAAAAAATATAATATCTCCGGTGGCGGTCCACAAGGATCCGTCCTCGGGCCAACGCTCTGGAATGCAATGTACGACGGCGTTCTGCGCTTGAAACTGCCAAAGGGTGCAAAAATAATTGGGTTCGCTGACGATATAGCTGTGGTAGTAGTAGCCAAACATTTGCGAGATTTAACCACGGCTGCAAACTCTGCAATCCTCCGGGTAAACGATTGGCTGACGGAAGCAGGTCTGGAGCTGGCACACCAGAAGACGGAGGCAATTTTGCTCAGCAGTAGAAAGCTACGAGATCTGGCCAAAATTAGGGTCTGCGGCACCGAAATAACCTCGACGGAGAGTCTAAAATACTTAGTCATCGTTTTCGATACTAGGCTCACATTTAAAGCTCATATCGAATCTGCAGTCGAAAGTAGCAGCAAGGCTGTCAAGACTAATGCTAAACGTCAGGGGGCCTAAGCAAGAACGCAGACTTTTATATGTAAGTGTGGTTAGAAGCATTCTGCTGTATGGAGCACCAGTTTGGTCAACAGCACTGAATACGAAATCTTACGCTCGGGAAGCTAGATCACTGTACCGACTTTGTGCCTTAAGAGTACGTTGCGCTTTCCGAACAAAGTCAGAGAAAGCAGCGTTAATAGTAGCAGGTCTCTGTCCTATTGACATAGTGGCAAAAGAAATAGGTGCAATATCTGAAAAGCAGGAGAAAGAAAGGGTGAGACGAAATTGTTTGCAGCAGTGGCAAGACCGCTGGGACCACTCAACTAACGGACGCTGGACACATAGACTTATTCCGAGTATGAGCAAATGGCTTGACAGAAGACATGGAGAGGTTGACTTCTACCTGACTCAAATACTAACCGGACACGGCTGCTTTAAAGCATACTTGCACAGATTTACGCACGAAGACCACCCGTACTACACTTTCTGTACGGGGCAGGTAATCGAAGACGCTGAACATTGTTTTTTCGTCTGTCCGCAGTTCGCAACCCAAAGGGACGACTTGAGCATAAAGGTGGGGAGGCCAATTAAGGTTGACAACCTGGTGGATATCATGCTTGAGTCAACAGAAAATTGGTCCGTTGTTTGTCATATAGCAAGCACTATCCTAAGAAAATTGCGTCAAGCGGAACAACTCCGCAGATCTTCATAGAAAGGCAATAGGCCGCTCCCCCTCCGCGAAGTAATACCTTGCGGTTGTTCCACGGAAGGAGGGAAACGGAGCAGGGGTGGGTTTTTAGTACGGTAAGCCGAAAGGTAAGTCCCACACTTATCGGCTTTCAATGCTTTGTGCCACCTCTACAACAAAAAAAAAAAATTCTCAACGGTGAATAATATACTATTGTAAACAACCGAACCGAGTGAAATTCACAATAGCGC
>NW_023458590.1:202059-203958 GCF_013731165.1 Rhagoletis pomonella | reverse complement strand
AGAAAGGGTGAGACGAAATTGTTTGCAGCAGTGGCAAGACCGCTGGGACCACTCAACTAACGGACGCTGGACACATAGACTTATTCCGAGTATGAGCAAATGGCTTGACAGAAGACATGGAGAGGTTGACTTCTACCTGACTCAAATACTAACCGGACACGGCTGCTTTAAAGCATACTTGCACAGATTTACGCACGAAGACCACCCGTACTACACTTTCTGTACAGGGCAGGTAATCGAAGACGCTGAACATTGTTTTTTCGTCTGTCCGCAGTTCGCAACCCAAAGGGACGACTTGAGCATAAAGGTGTGGAGGCCACTTAAGGTTGACAACCTGGTGGATATCATGCTTGAGTCAACAGAAAATTGGTCCGTTGTTTGTCATATAGCAAGCACTATCCTAAGAAAATTGCGTCAAGCGGAACAACTCCGCAGATCTTCATAGAAAGGCAATAGGCCGCTCCCCCTCCGCGAAGTAATACCTTGCGGTTGTTCCACGGAAGGAGGGAAACGGAGCAGGGGTGGGTTTTTAGTGCGGTAAGCCGAAAGGTAAGTCCAACACTTATCGTCTTTCAATGCTTTGTGCCACCTCTACAACAAAAAAAAAAAAAATTCTCAGCGGTGAAAAATATACTATTGTAAACAACCGAACCGAGTGAAATTCACAATAGCGCTATTCTTCATCGAATGAGCGTCATAATACCAATTGAAAATTCGTTCGATCAGCACTTTCGACCACAGTCGAATGCAACTCATAATAGGGGTCTTACTTTTACATTTCTATGTGAGACTGCATTTTCAACAAATGCTTACATAAACAAGTAATTTTTAAGCAAAAAAAAACCGATTTCAATTCCCATCTAAGAATTTAAGATTATAGTTAATCTATTCATGATCTAATGATCGGATTTAAACTAAATTAGACCACCTGTCAGGTAACACCTTTCCTTTAAAAAAGAATTACAGTAATCGGTTAACGTGGTCCAAAATTATGCGGTAACATACATAGATAAAAATAATAAAAAAATATTATGACGAATTGGTAACCTTTTTTTGTGAAGTCGATTAAGCTTTCAGCGTCAAATGATTTCAGGGTAAAATTGCCAAAGCTCCCAATAAACTTAAAGGAAATAATGAGATAATCAAACCAATTTAAGTCCTCACATTAAAGCTAAAGGAGCGTAAAGTTTGCATTGTGTTTTTTTGTTTTCGTAAACATTTGAAGAGTAGGGGTGCCGCGAAATTTGTTTAGCACAACAAGGGTGTCGAGATGAAAAAAGTTTGGGAACCCCTGCAATACAAGATTGCGATGATTGATGTGAAATTCGGGAGAGTAACTTGGATGTGGAGAGAGCTGAGAGAGATCTGTCCGAATGTGATTTGTAAACTATGTTCTTAAGCAAAATTATAAATAAGTGCAATAGTAATCGTTTATTATACAGTAGAGTTGGATTTTTGATGTGTATACATCTTTGGTTTCGGTAGAGGTAAAATTTGCGAAGCTGTAACGCATAGCCCAGCAGAAAATTTCGAAGGGCTGATTTGCCGCTATTTAAACTTGACGGCGCGATTGTTATTGTTAATTCTTTACATTAATTTGTTTAAAACCTTATTAAAAGCAAACTGCAAAAAAACGTTCGGAAATGCATCATAAAAAATGTTTGCGAACTGCAAAAAAGAACGTTCACAAAAAATTTTTTTCGAAACGGAATGACAAAAGAAAAAAATCATCAAGTGCACCCTGCGAATTTGCACCCTTGTGCATGCGTTTACTTTTTGTAACACTGCGCCTAAACATGCACAAAGCCTTCACCGGAAAAGGAAGGAACTACGCGATGCGCCATTGTACAGTATGGAACGGTTGTTTCCAAATTTCCAAATTGTGTATTGCAGTAGAGA
>NW_023458590.1:198849-201959 GCF_013731165.1 Rhagoletis pomonella | reverse complement strand
ACTATAATCTTAAATTCTTAGATGGGAATTGAAATCGGTTTTTTTTTGCTTAAAAATTACTTGTTTATGTAAGCATTTGTTGAAAATGCAGTCTCACATAGAAATGTAAAAGTAAGACCCCTATTATGAGCTGCATTCGACTGTGGTCGAAAGTGCTGATCGAACGAATTTTCAATTGGTATTATGACGCTCATTCGATGAAGAATAGCGCTATTGTGAATTTCACTCGGCTCGGTTGTTTACAATAGTATATTTTTCACCGCTGAGAAGTTTTGTTTACAAATCGAGCAAACTAAATAGTTTTTTTTTTTTGTTGTAGAGGTGGCACAAAGCATTGAAAGCCGATAAGTGTGGGACTTGCCTTTCGGCTCACCGCACTAAAAACCCACCCCTGCTCCGTGTCCCTCCTTCCGTGGAACAACCGCAAGGTATTTCTTCGCGGAGGGGGAGCGGCCTATTGCCTTTCTATGAAGATCTGCGGAGTTGTTCCGCTTGACGCAATTTTCTTAGGATAGGGCTTGCTATATGACAAACAACGGACCAATTTTCTGTTGACTCAAGCATGATATCCACCAGGTTGTCAACCTTAAGTGGCCTCCCCACCTTTATGCTCAAGTCGTCCCTTTGGGTTGCGAACTGCGGACAGACGAAAAAACAATGTTCAGCGTCTTCGATTACCTGCCCTGTACAGAAAGTGCAGTACGGGTCGTCTTCGTGCGTAAATCTGTGCAAGTATGCTTTAAAGCAGCCATGTCCGGTTAGTATTTGAGTCAGGTAGAAGTCAACCTCTCCATGTCTTCTGAAAAGCCATTTGCTTATACTCGGAATAAGTCTATGTGTCCAGCGTCCGTTAGTTGAGTGGTCCCAGCGGTCTTGCCACTGCTGCAAATAATTTCGTCTCACCCTTTCTTTCTCCTGCTTTTCAGATATTGCACCTATTTCTTTTGCCACTATGTCAATAGGACAGAGACCTGCTACTACTAACGCTGCTTCCTCTGACGTTGTTCGGAAAGCGCAACATACTCTTAAGGCACAAAGTCGGTACAGTGATTTTGCTTCCCGAGCGTAAGATTTCGTCTTCAGTGCTGTTGACCAAACTGGTGCTCCATACAGCAGAATGCTTCTAACCACACTTACATATAAAAGTCTGCGTTCTTGCTTAGGCCCCCTGACGTTTAGCATTAGTCTTGACAGCCTTGCTGCTACTTTTTCCGCCTTTTCGACTGCAGATTCGATATGAGCTTTAAATGTGAGCCTAGTATCGAAAACGATGCCTAAGTATTTTAGACTCTCCGGCGAGGTTATTTCGGTGCCGCAGACCCTAATTTTGGCCACTTCTCGTAGCTTTCTACTGCTGAGCAAAATTGCCTCCGTCTTCTGGTGTGCCAGACCTGCTTCATTCAGCCAATCGTTTACCCGGAGGATTGCAGAGTTTGCAGCCGTGGTTTGCAAATGTTTGGCTACTACTACCACTGCTATATCGTCAGCGAACCCAATTATTTTTGCACCCTTTGGCAGTTTCAAGCGCAGGACGCCGTCGTACATTGCATTCCAGAGCGTTGGCCCGAGGAAGGATCCTTGTGGCACGCCACCGGAGATATTATATTTTTTGACTCCGTCGTCTGTTCCATAAATCAAAACCCGGTCGGAGAGATATTTGCTTATAATCCTCCGAAGATATGTCGGGACTTTAAACTCCTGGAGAGCGTGGAGTATTTTCTGCCAGCTTGCAGTATTAAAAGCGTTCTTCACGTCTAGAGTGACCAGCAAGCAGTACTTTTTCGATCCACCTTTCCATCGCTTCCCGCTGATCGCCTCTTCCGCCAGCTGTTTAACTAACATGGCCGCTCCTACAGTTGATCTACCCTTTCTGAAACCGAACTGCATATTTGACAGTCCTCCACCTGCCTCGATAGCTGCTACTAGTCTGTTATTTATTATACGCTCTAGCAATTTTCCCGTCGTGTCCAGCATACATATAGGGCGATATGCTGCAGGACTTCCCGGTGGTTTTTCAGCCTTGGGTAGGAGGACTAAGCGCTGCTGCTTCCATATATCAGGGAACACGCCTTCCGCGAAGCACTCATTAAACGTGCGAACAAATACTTCTGGACTCGCCTTTGAGATAATTTTAAGCACTCTCTTAGGAATGGAATCGGGGCCTGGAGATTTTTGGTCCATAAAGCAATTTGCGGCGTCGATAAATTCCTCTACTGTAACTTCAGGAAAATCACACTTGTTGCTAGGGAAGTTTTCTCTCGTAAAAGTTGGCTTCGAGGGGAATAGCTCGTTAACGATTTACTCTACCTTTTCCGGACATGTTATCTGTGGCCGAATTGAAGTTTCCAGCTTCTTTGTAACCACCTTGTACGCCAATCCCCACGGGTCTAGGTCCACGCTACTGCATAGGTTCTGGAAGCACTTTTTCTTGCTGTTCTTTATTGCTTGTTTGATCTCCTTCCGTTTACGCTTATACAAGGAGTGTATGTCCTCATACGGCCCTCGCACTCTAGCTCGTTGGTAGCTTCTCCTCGCCGAGTTGCATTGTCGCCGTAGGTGTGCTATGCGATCGTTCGACCAATAGACTGGGGCGTATCTGCTGCTGGAGGATTTGCTTATCATCGAAGCATCACAAGCTTTTTTAATAGCGGCTATTAGGTGGTTTGCCATATTCATAGCTCCCTCTGGTAGAACGATTTCTGATGCCATTAGGATAAGTGTTTCTTCATCCAGCGAACTCAGCTTCCAGCCGACTGATTTCACTCTTGAAGTGCTTCGCCTTCCATCGTAAAGATGATCGCTTGGTGGTCACTGTGGGTGTACGCGTCGCTAACTTCCCAGGAGACGCGCTGAAAAAGGCCACTGCTCGCAAAAGTCAGGTCGATGATTGACCCCGTGCCGTCCTTACAGAAGGTAAACTTGTCTCCGTTGTTTAGAAGTGCTACGTCTAGGACTGCTAACGCCGTTAGGAGAGCTCTACCCTTGGCGTTTGTCCTGCGGCTTCCCCATTCTACGGCCCACGCATTAAAGTCACCAGCAATCACCACATTTGCCCTGGTTCTCGCATCCCTCACTATGTTATCCATTACTCTTTCAAACTCTTCGAGGCT
>NW_023458590.1:190877-198749 GCF_013731165.1 Rhagoletis pomonella | reverse complement strand
AAAAAAAAAAAAATTGGGTCCACTTTATCATATATATCTCAAGAAAACACAGAAAATTTCTACATCTAAAACAGGTAGTATTTTCTTTTCCCGGCTTGTTATAAAAAGGAACCTTTCTGTCTAGGTAAGATTTGATTTTTTCAATTTTATTCTTGTTCCGAGTATAAATATGAGTTAATGCGCTTTGAAACTTCATAACATCTTCAAGGCTCGCCGGAGATAGTTCAGTTCATAAGTCTAATTTCAAAACCGTGATTTATTAAAAAAAAATAAAATGAGTAAAAGGACGCGAGAATTTGAGTGTAATAAGGATCCAGATATGTTCTGTTTCATGTGTGGCCAATATACTATCATAAGGCGACACCGAACACTTTGTGTACATCGTGTCGAGTAGAATTGATTCAGTGGGAATCAGGACAACAAACAAAATTTGATACACCAATGATATGGAGAGAACCTACTTGCCATTCAATAGAGTGTTATATTTGTCAAACAAAAGTACTTGGCGTTGGAAGATCAAGAGGAGTAACCTATGCTAGCGTACCTACAGTGACATTACCAGTACTACATTCAACGGCAGTTGCGGATCCAGTTCCATTGTCAACAGTAACATCTGAGTGGGGGGGATCAAGTTGTACTGAATTTCGCATGCAAAACCAAAGAAACGTTCTGTCACAAGCACAACTTAATGATTGGATAAGAGATTTGGAACTATCCAAGGAAAAGGCCGAGATCCACACTTCTCGTATGCAACAATTTAAATTTGTGTCATCCGATGTTAAGGTGACATATAGTAGAACTCGTCACGAACCATTTTCCAAACACTATACCAAGAAAGACAGTATATGCTACTGCAACGACATCCCTGGCTTATTCAAAGAGTTTGGTCAAACATATGATTCAAAAGAGTGGCGATTGTTCATAGACGGCAATAAACTGAGTTTGAAGGCTGTATTATTGCATATTGGTAACAAAAAGCCTTCTATCCCGATTGCACATGCAGTAAATACAAAGGAAACCTAGGAGGAAATGCAAAAAATACTCAAATTTATCAAATATGAAAAAAAAAGTTAAAAATATGGGTAATTTCATTCATAAATTGAACTTTTAACTCAATAGAAACAGAGCATAGCTAGATATTTCACTCTTCTTTATACCATACATACGTTTTGAGGTATACGTTGAAATTGCGCAACCTGGGTATTTTTATTTGATCGCTTATAACTTACGTAGTTTTGCATCGATTTTCTTCGATGATACCTTATTTTTTTTGTAATATAACAGAGCTTAGGGAGAAAAAAAAAATCTGCAAAAAAATAAAAGGTTTTCGAGATCCTTCCCCGCAAAGTACAATTTTTTTTATATATTTACAAAAAAAATTGAAAAAATCGGTAATGATTGTTCGTTATCTTTGAATCTACAGGGCCTAGCAAAAAGTGTTGTATGCACAGCTTATAGAAAATTTTATTACCTTTTAAAAGCTTCAAACCGTTTTGGAATTGCTTAATTCGTTCTTGAGATATATATAATTAAGTGGACCCAATTTTTTTTTTTTTTGCAAAAACGGTAAATTGCAAATATCTCAAAAACGGTACCATAAAATTAAAAATAACCTTGATTTTCGGAATCAGGGGGTGATTTTACATACGAATTTCATAACGGCGTCTCTGGTAAATTTTGGCCGTCGACCAGTGTTATTAGCGCATCAGGTCTGGGAATCTTTGCTCGCGGTTTCCTTTTTCGTTCCACCTTTTTCCATTGTGCGGCCTACTCGGTCGTTGCCTCTTCGCGTTGAGGGGTTTCCGCGCCTTTTTGGTTGGTGGTTGGCTCTTTTTGTTTGTTCTTACTTGGCTTTGTTGGTCTTTTTGCTGCTTCTTCCGGCCTGGTATGGCTATTTTGCCCCCGGGTTTTTGACGGCATGGTTTGGGAGTACGCGTCTGCTGTGCCCTTCGAGTATGTGGGTCGGGCTCTATCATATAAGATCGGTAGTTCCGATATTAGATCTCTCATGGGCTGGTGGATGGACCTCGTTTTGAAATCCTCCATCATATTCACGAGCTCTCGAATCTTTGCCCCCAGCGTAGACCATGCAGGAGTATAGGTTGTTTCTGTCTCGCTATTAGCACGAGGCGATGCTAACCCAACCCGTGGCGGAGAACCCATTAGCCGCGGACGCTTCGTAAACGGGTTGAGTAGAGGTACGTCTTTAAACGCTGTCTGCTCTCGTAGCTTTGACACCGTAACTTCTTTATTGCTTCGCCCCGAAGGGGGCGACCCACAGTGCTTCCCCTCCATATAAAATGTGGGCAAAAATAGAATTATGGACGGATTTAAATTAAAATCCGCTTCTTAGTAAAATTGAGGACGCTGAATTCAAAAATGCAATTGGTTTTTGGATAACTTTCATACTTTCACTGTAAATGAAGTTGAAAATTTGGGTTCTTGTGTATTTTACATAGGTGTGTACATACAGTTCGTTGTATTTTCAAAAGTGAGGTGTCAAATGACAGAGCTTGGCCTATAGATGTGCAGTAAAGTTTTTTTTATTTTTGGAAGGGGTTGCCACCTGTTACAAATTGTATTCAAATTATTTAATAAGTTAAATGAATTAGATATTACAATATGGGTATCAATTGAACTAGTTTTTAAAATACTTTACCTCGAAATGACACGTAGAAGACTTGCCACATGTTTAAAAAATCAAATTCACTTTAATTAAGAGAATAAGGTAACTGAAATATGTATATCAATATGAGTACCAGACAAATGAAAAAATTTGACATATTTAGCAAGAAATAAATGGAGAGTTAAAACATTACTGAGTTAATTTAAGAGTCCAGTAATTTAAAAGGAATGTAATCAGAACAAATCACTGATTGACAATGTATGTATTTGTAATAAAACAGCAAATACAATGGCGTAATTCTAAGGTTTGACGTAATTATTATTCGACTAATAAATTCGACTTTAAAAAACACGTGGCAACCCTATTTGTTATATTTTTAAGCTAAAACTTTCTTAAACCTCCTTCGTCTGACTCCCTTATGGTGACTATCTATTTCAATTACCTAATTCCTTTAAATAAAGTGGAATTTGATTTCTTAAACAGGTGGCAACTCTCTACATGTTGTTAATACACATTTCGATTGATACCCACCTCTTAATAACTCATTTAACTTATAAGAAAATTTGGATCTAATTTATTAAAAATATAATTTTTTAACAGGTGGCAACTCTTAAAAAAAAAAAATAAACCTTCTATTGTTCACAGGTTAAGCTTTTTAATCTGACACTTCATTTTTGAAAATGGAACGAATCGTGTAGATCTTAAGGAAAAATGAAAAAATTATTTTATGCATTAGCGAAAAACACATTACTTCAGAAAGTGCAAAAAATGAGCAGGTTTTTATTTCTTTTTTTGAAAGCTAAAAGCCCGTGCTATTTAATAAAATAATAAAAAATAACCTATTTTTACATATATTTTTTATTTATTCCATTTAGATTTAGCATTTTTTTAAATTTTGTTTAAAAAAATAAAGCTTTTGGAACAGCACAGGGACACCCAGTGTTTAATTTTATTCCAAAATTTTAATTCCAGTAATTCTCTACTACCTATATGGAAACAAGAAACGTCAAACCAACATTTTATTTCAAAGAATATATTTTTGAAATTTTTTTCTGTGAAGAGCTTACGCCTGGGTATGCTTTATTAAAATTCTTAGTATAAAATTTGTCGACTTTAGGGGCTTCCTGGCGGCATATAATTAATTTTTTAGGGAAATGTTTGTTTAATTCTTTTTAGTGGATAAATTGTCTTTACAAAAATACCAAACAAGTTCACATTGCAGATAACGAATTTTTCGATTTATGCCCACTTAGGCGGCACTGTGCGACCTCTGGACACTCATTTGCGGTAATTCCGTTCTATTTATTTAGGCTTACTTTATTTGCCCTTATTTTATTTTGCTTTATTTTAGTTTTACTTATTTAAGTAATTCTTATTTTATTTTTATTTTTATTTTTATTTTTTTTTTAATTAAATACTTTATTTAATTAATTTTTTTTTTTATATTAAATTTAATAAAATTTAATTTTATTTTTATTTTTATTATTTAGTTTAATTTAATTTTATTGTTTTATTTTTATTTTTTTGCTCCTGGTCACACTGGTCAGCTGTCGACTGGTCGAATTTGAACTGTTCCCATTTTCGGGCGACAAGATCAGCTGTATTTGACACTTCCGAACAAAATAACATAGCAAACTAAATAGTGTGCTTAAACATATGTATGTAAATATGTGCAAATTAAAATGAAATAAAAAACAGGGTTCAGAAAAATTCGTTTTCAAATGATTAAAATTATATCATTTCATTTGTATTTGCGACCTGTGAACGAATTTTATAACAACCATTTGTTTTCGTTGCCTGGCGACGATTGTTTTCTTTTTTTGTTTTCATTTGGAAGAATGTATTTTTTAACTTTGTTTGCGTTCTCATTAACTTCAAAGGTAATCATATGGTTTTCATTCGTTATATACGAATGAATATGAACTGACTTATTCGTTCTCTGCCGTAAAGATTTGCCCGAATTTATGACTATTTAGCGATGTATGTATGTAAATATAAGTTGAAGAAAATTTATTTATTTTAATTCCCTTGTTTTCAAAGCACAGTATTATAAATTAAAATTATTTCAAACATCTACATATTTACATATGTATAGGGCGAGTTCCAAGTTGCATGCTGCTTTGTATTGTGTGTACATTTCGCAGCAATACAAAACAACATGCAACTAGAACTCACCCATAATTATGTACACTAGATAACAAATTTTCAAAAAAGTTCTGAGCTCTGGCATTTGACCATCATTTCATATTTAAATATTGTCGCTGAGCCCAAGTATGAAGTCAGATATTAAGATAATAGAACAGTTTTCGAGATATAGCCAAATTTCGGTAATTTTAAATTATATACAACTTTCAAAATAACGTCTCCGAAAATACACTTCTCCTTATGAAAGCAAAATAGTATTTTGAAAATAGATCAACAAATGTTCCTTTTGACGTTAACTCGAATATTGCGAATTAATAGAAGAAAGCAAGGCACATAAATACAGGTAGAAGCCAAAATGACGTTGCTCTCATGAGAACCAAACCTTTAAACTTCAACTTGGTTTTCTTTTATATCCTATATTTCGTTACGCTTTAAATGTTATGACGTTTTTTTTTTTATAATGTTCGTTAAAAACAAATTTTAATTAACATTTGAATTTTTGTAGTGTTGTGCGGTTTGTACTTAGTGTATGTGTTAAAAATGCAACACCTGAAGCGTTGTTTTTATGTGGTGTTAAATATAAATCAGATACCACTAATTCTTTTAACGTGCCTCAATGTCCTTCGCGTAAGGAGCGTTGGGAAAGCAGCTGTGGGGCAGAGCTGCAGCGAAATGCCTTGCTGTGCGTTAAACATTTTAAAGCAGCAGGATTTATAAATGCACCGGGAGGTACAGGAAAGGTACGTTTGATGCCAAGTGCTGTTACTATGACTCTTATGCCGGAAAGTCCCTCCAACAACACTGCAACTCATAAATCAAAGACAGAAAACAACAAAGAAATTAACAAATTTTAATTAAAGAAAATAAATAAACGAAATTAAACATCAAATTTACTTAAAAACGTCAAACAGTGAAATGTAATTTTTTAAATTTCCTTACACACGCTCATTTTTATTTTTACTCTCCCGAAAACTTTGACTTTTGTAGGTTTGACGTCAAATTGGCTTCTACCCAAGGTTCATAGAATAGAATTTTACGACATGGTGCTTTCAAACATTTGTTTTCCTCCAATGACGTAGTTGCGAAGTGAGTTCTGATTGGCTGAAATACATATTTTACGAAGAAGGAGAGTACACAAAGCGCAGAAAATATAGCTGCCGTATAGCATATTTTAGGAATCCTAATCAAATGGGCATTTTTGATATAAGATCGTGGCAAAGCTTATTATAACAACATAAACTGTTATAACTTCACGTGAAACCAGATTAACATAATAATAGTGGCAACTGAACTGTAAATCGAATGCAAATTGAAATTTGCTGGTGATTTTATTCTTGAAAGTGATCAGAACGCACTCGCGCATTTTTAAATAAAAAGCGTTCATAACATTGGCAAAATTTCGCTACCGAAATTGAAATTCATCTTTAGACATACGGTAAAACCTAAATTACCTTGTGCAGTGTAATTTTTGCACTCAAAAACAGCGCACTTAAATTTTTAATAATTTAAATAAACTCAAAGACGCAGAAAAAAGCTCAAACTTCAACGCAAATTGTCAAACGGTAAATATCAGGGCTACACATATTTGAAATAAAACTTGATGTATTTTTGACTAAAATAGTGTATTTTTATAAGATAATTTTTTAGGAATCTGGCAACTCCGAAAATTGGGCCATCTACGTCATCAAGATGGCGGCCATGGCTGATGTCGTAACCTTGTATTCTATGAACCTTGGCTTCACCTGTTTTTATTGTACCATGAAAAGAAAGAATGAATTTGAATCATTGGCGAAATAATTTTTGTTTTTTATGTTGAATACCTCGTAGTTATATGACAGACATTTTTAATTTGTTCGTATTTTTATTTGCTCAAAGTGGTTGCGCTTGTGTTCTCTATATCGAATGATAACACAAACGGCAATAACGCAAAATTTGCTTTATTTCACTTTTAAATGGGAAATAATATCAAAATGTGAGTTTTGCTTTATTTCCAACAAAGGTTTCCATACAAAACCAGCGATTAAATAGCAGCTTTTGGAAAGCTCGCCCAACTCAGCAGCACAACCGCTGGTTACTGGGCCTGGCACAGGATGGTGGATCACTGCTTCGAGAAGCGAACCAATTTACTAAGAAAGAAAGTTGCAACAATTTTCATTTTTTTTCAATTTAAATTTTTTACCTTTTTCGTATTTCGCATGGCACGCTTTGATTAGAAGAAAAACAATCAGAACAGTTTTTGGCAACTTCGATACCAGAAGCAACAACAAAATACAGGCAAATGTTGTTTTTGCTCAAATGCTCTAAACCTGTTTGATAGGCCTTGAATTAAACAAAAAATGTAATATAATTCATATGAAGAAAGTAGTATTCACAAAATATTTTTACTTATGAAAAGTCTAACAAAATATAGGAAAAGCATCGTCTTTAAAAACTGCTCCTCATATTGGACATAGCGCTTTTGTATGAATTTTTCCTGCATGCTTTTTAATATATGTTAAAAACATTGCTGGAAAACCTTCAAATGTTTGCATGGAACCATGTCGCAATAAACAGATGAAGTAATAAAACGGCTTTCTCGCTTTATTTTCTGACATTCGACTGCCTTATATTCACATTTTATAGGCAAATTTTCAAATAAAGCAGTGGCACGAGGTAAATTCCACTATGGGTGAGATGCATGCAATAACACCATACGCAATAATTCCCATTGCTTGGACGACATTAAAAAGCAGTTTCAGAAGTGAATTAGTGTTATTTTATAATTTTTCCTTTTTCTAAACGGTTATAATGCCACCAGTACATAATTGCGAAAGGAGGGGAGGGGCGGGGGACGCGAACGCGGACCGCCGCGACGCCGGGCACTTTCAAAATTGTGTACTTACAAATCCGTCCATTTAACTTGTTCATGTACTATTTTTTGTCAAATGTAACTGGGTGACTATTTTGCTTTATTACTCAAATTGTTAAGTATAAAAGTTGGTGTTATTGCTCAACGTTTTGTTATTTCACCCCCCCTTTTCTTTCACCAGCCTTTCGAGCATGTGTTTAATATTCACGACGTTAGAACTGCATGAAATTAATAAAAATTGTTTAAAATTAGT
>NW_023458590.1:184327-190777 GCF_013731165.1 Rhagoletis pomonella | reverse complement strand
TTCTTCCCTTTGCAGCTCTTATTTATTAAAAACCCAATTTGATAAATAAAAACCACGATTTGTAATTTTAAAGAAAACCAATCTTTTATTTTTAAAATAGGATCACAACGTGATTCTATTATTATATGTAAATATGTTGATGTTTGAAATAATTTTAATTTATAATACTGTGCTTTGAAAACAAGGGAATTAAAATAAATAAATTTTCTTCAACTTATATTTACACACATACATCGCTAAATAGTGATAAATTCGGGCAAATCTTTACGGCAGAGAGCGAATGAGTCAGTTCATATTCATTCGTATATAACGAATGAAAACCATATGATTACCTTTGAAGTTAATGAGAACGCAAACAAAATTAAAAAATACATTCTTCCGAATGAAAACAAAAAAAGAAAACAATCGTCGCCAGGCAACGAAAACAAATGGTTGTTATAAAATTCGTTCACAGATCGCAAATACAAATGAAATGAATAAATTTTAGTCATTTGAAAACGAATTTTTCTGAACCCTGTTTTTTATTTCATTTTAATTTGCACAAATTTACATATATGTATGTGACCTGGTCTATGAAAAGGGAGCTTACGTGCGAAAACTAGTTTTCTGTGAAAAAGCTGTTAAAAGTAAGCAACTCGTTTCGTTTACTCGTTTTTACTCTTCTTTCTCTACATTTTTAGTACACTTCTAAGCAAGTTAGGATTTTCTGCTTTTCACCACGTGAAAAAGCATCTCATCTTCCATCCGAATCAACCAAAAAGTGAAAATTGATTTTTTGACACCTAAGCCCCCTTTCCGTAGACCAGGTCACACTATTTAGTTTGCTCGATTTTTAAACAAAACTTCTCAGCGGTGAAAAATATACTATTGTAAACAACCGAACCGAGTGAAATTCACAATAGCGCTATTCTTCTTCGAATGAGCGTCATAATACCAATTGAAAATTCGTTCGATCAGCACCTTCGACCATTCGTATATAACGAATGAAAACAATATAATTACCTTTGAAGTTAATGAGAACGCAAACAAAGTTAAAAAATACATTCTTCCAAATGAAAACAAAAAAAGAAATCAATCGTCGCCAGGCAACGAAAACAAACAGTTGTTATAAAATTCGTTCACAGGTCGCAAATACAAATGAAATGATATAATTTTAATCATTTGAAAACGAATTAATCTGAACCCTGTTTTTTATTTCATTTTAATTTGCACATATTTACATACATATGTTTAAGCACACTATTTAGTTTGCTGTGTTATTTTGTTCGGAAGTGTCAAATACAGCTGATCTTGTCGCCCGAAAGTGGGAACAGTTCAAATTCGACCAGTCGACAGCTGACCAGTGTGACCAGGAGCAACAAAATAAAAATATAACAATAAAATTAAATTAAACTAAATAATAAAAATAAAATTAAATTTAATTAAATTGAATATAAAAACAAGTAAGAAAGGCTAAATTCGGTCGAGACCAAATTTTATATACCCTCGCAATATTATTTATATACCTAGATTAAAAGTAATGTGTTGCATATTAGGTGGGCGTTTTTTTTTGGTGAGCTGAAAAGCAATGAAGTCAATTAATGAATGTGAATGTGATTTTTTAGTACTTATATTAAATCATAAATGAACGGTTCCACGACCATTGTAAAAAATTTTTTAGCAATAAAAGTTTTGCTAAGAGATCACTTTACATATTATTTTTAGACAGGTATATTTCAGGAGCTACTGAAATAATTAATGTTTCGAGTTTTCATGTACACATGTAAGTGGCCAATGCGACGTCCACTTTGAAAAAAGGTATAAACCAATTTGCAATTTTGTTTCAAAATGTTTAAGAAAGTTGTTTAAATAATCGTTAAAATAATATTTATTCAAATAGTTATAAATTAATTTTTATTTTAAAAGATGTTTACAAATATTTGCTTAAGTTATTCTTTACAGCTATTAATATACTTATTTCAACATGTACATATGTCTAATTGCAAAAACGGTTTATTACATCATCGAATATTTTTCACTTATTTCATTTATTTTTAATAAAATATTTGAGATTAAAGTTAACAAAATTTAAATTTTCTTCATTAAAACATTTCGAATATTTGCTTATTTATTTTCTATATTCCTATATATATGTATGTGTACAATAAATATTTAATTACAATAGTTTTTTTTTTATGAGAGAAGAGAAAGTATGTACAAAATAACTTTTATTGAGACGGTTAAGAGGAAGGAATTAAATCAGACACGGAAATGCAGATACGGTCATGGTAACTGTGAACTGTTTCATATACAACTGCTTTAATTTGAGTACTGTTTAGGCGCGTCTGCTAACACCAGGCGCCTAAATACATGCTATGTACTGCTGCATGTGCAAAAATTTCCTTTATGCAATTTAGGAAATTTTTGCACATGCACTTCTCAACTGCCAAGTAATTGAACTTTCTTAAGTTTCAATAAGATGGCACTTCAAAGTATGCTCTGCCTAGTCGGATGCATCCTCCGGACACTGCTTCCGGAGCATTCTGCGGACTCTGCATGGCTTACAACCATGCGGAGGTGGTAATAGTTGATTACCATTGGCCACAGTGCCTACCCACTACTTTTTGGTCCAATAAATATTTTTTTATATACATACATGCAAACATACTGGTCTCCCCTCTCACTGAGTTAGTCAAGTACCATTTATGTTCGAAAATGCCCAGTCAATTTGAGATCCTGCAAGAGTTGTCGAACATTCCGAATCTAATAGCGATCTAAGACTACATTCTCCTAGAAGATTTGCTATTCTATTCCCATAAGTTCTAAGGCATAGATTGAAATCCCCGACAATAATAACTTTTTGATTACACAAGTCATTACTGAGAATGTCTCGGAGCACTGATGCCATATCTCCGATAGGAAAAACGGAATTCCTGTAAAGCACCAATACATATATGTTAAGATGTTTGAATAGTACGGCTTCTAAAGACTTATGGCCAGTATACTTTTTTATAATTCTGCAAAGTTGAATTGATGAAGCAATCTCAGACTTTGCATATACTAAAATTCCTCTCTTATTCCTATTCCGTGTTGTGGTGCTATCTATCCTTAGCTCATTTAATAGAATAAAACCAGGAATCTCAAAATTTTCCGAAGGATAGCTCCATGTCTCGACGAAACATAATATATCCGAAGATAGCATCAGGTAATCGTTTCTAACATCATCTATATGAGCATGAAGGCTCTGAGCATTATGATATAAAATTTGTAGTTTTGATGTTCGTGACAACATGAAGTGGAAGGTTGGAGTAAGGGCTTTTGAGGTACTCAATTCAATAACTTCTTTATATACTGGGTCCGATGCCGAAAATGGATTAGGTGGCTGAAAATTCCCTTGTATAAAGAGACCATCTGCACTAGTGGCTCGGCTGCAAGCTACATACAAAGCTGCCCTGGGCATCCTTGGCCGGGTGTGTACAACGACTTTGTTATACGTAGCACCCTGGCTTTTATGGATAGTTATTCCCTTAGCGGGAACAACCGGAAATTGGGTTCTTTCGATTGTAATCTGCTCATTCCTCCTATACTGAAAAGCTCTCACTGTCTTTTCAATTGGTGTCCAAGAAGTATCACCCAGATGAGACTTTTTTGATCTCGCCAACAAACCCACAGATGGTTCTAAAAATTTTAACCAAATAGTTGATGGCATGGAAAATTCGAAATCAATATGCATAAGCTGCCCCGTAGCCCAATTTACTAGTCCATCACCTGTATTGATATTTACAGTAATCATATATTTGGCTGTGGTTTTTAATGTCAAATTATATGAAAGGAAAGGCGAACTCTCTCCAAAATATTCGAAGCTTGCGCGCCCACACCTATCCCTTTGACTACATCCTTAGCAGTTGAAAGAATAGTTGGCGTGGGGATAAGACTAAGTTTGAGTGCATTGAAATTATTAGATTCTTCGTTGGACCAGAAAAGGTGGATTGCATCATCAGGAATTTGATTCGAGTTAACCACACGGCTTTCGATTAAAGATATGTCATCATTTGTCATAGTACCGGATGCCATATTATTTAAAGCGATAGCAAAAGGCTGATCCCCTCTTTGCCTCATTACCTCAGTTAACTCAAAGTATTTAAATAATTCCCACAAAGGTGACCCAACTAAAGTACTGTAGTTGTCACTAGGATTGGGAGAAAAAATCCACCTATCTCCAACTGGCGAAAGTTGCTTTAAATCACCAAAAGCAATAATGGGGATACCTCCAAATGCATTATTGCTTTTGAAGATTTGTATAAGTCTAGCATCGATTGAACTAAACATTCGTGCCCCTACCTTTGATATTCCATCAATGACTATTAATTTTAAATCAATGAGTTTTGAGTAGATTGAGTTAACGACATCATTGCTAAGTGGCCGCAACTCTAGGCTTGATTGATTTACGGGAAGTGAAAATATAGAGTGAAGTGTTAAACCATTTATTCCGAAAGCTGCCTTTCCTGTAGGGGCGCAAAGAAGAACTTTCAACGAACTTGGATTGGTTCCAGGAACGGAGTTTAGCCGATGGTTAAGAGTCTGATATATTGCATATATCAAACGACTCTTTCCAACTCCTGCTCCACCTCCCACAAACTCATAATATGGCTGATTATTTTTCATATTGTGCAGCATATGGGTCAAATAAGTTCTCTGTTTAGACTACGAACTAAAGAAAGAAGGTTTTCTACGGGGATCAAAGGTGGAGTTTTATTAGTCTTACATTCCCGCCTGAGTCCCCATCATTATTAGATGGATCTCCTTCATTTATATCTAGCAAATTCAAGCCAGGGTCTATTTCGGGAAGTGCTAGAACCCTAAACTCGTTATCTACAACAGGTGGGTTATGTTGCTCAATTGTTTCATCATCTACTTCATCGCGAAGATGATTTAAAACATTTTCGAGGTCTCGTTGATCAAAAACATCATACTTTCTTCGATTTTCCTCTATTGAAACATGATTTTCTACACAAGTTTGTTCGTTATCATTTTCAATGAGGCCCCGATGTTCATCACGCCATGGATGGTAAAGCATTACCATTTCCCTGAAGTAATCACTTCTGGCGGTATCGGGGCTAAATCTTCTGGACCTGATGACACATGGCTTGGTACGTCTTTTAACGAAACCTCTACCGTCTCTCAGAGGAAGAGCATTCCCATGCCCAAGGAAGTCGTCAGCCTCCCTACCATCTTCATCATCATCACTACCTGCTATCCTTATGGCTGACTTTATATATGTATAAAGAGATGCAAAATCAGCCAAGCATACGGTTTCTAATTGAGTCGGTCGCTGAACATAATGCTCTAAAATTCCAGAAACAAATATGTCGGTCGAGTCCGAAGGAAGATTCTGAAGTTGCGCTCTAGGTTTTACCATCCGCACTCGTTCTTCAGGACGAGAGGTATTTATAAAGACTTCCGCATTGCTCGCTTCCGATAGATGAAGTTCAATACTGCAATAAACTGCTTCTTGGGCGCATATTTCTGTACCAGAAATAAATTTGTGTCCTATATGCTGAAGTTTTTGCTTAATAGTATAGTTACCGGCATTCACTTCTGATATTGCTTCATTTAAGAGCCTAGAAATCCCTCTATTTGATTTGTTTATATAGTTAATAATATATGAACAGCAGGCATATGCATCCAATATAAACTGGATAACCATATTGGCTTTATGTAGTTCTAAAATAATGGGGTTGTATGCGTTAATGAATCGATCTTCTAGTTTTCTCTTCAAAAAGATTTTTGGTTTTGCTAAACTCGATCTTAGCGCAAGCAAGTAATCATCGAATGAAATATTTATTCTTTGGTCTGTGAGAAAACTTTCAAAATTACTTAAGTTGGAAATATCAGCCGAAAGAAGATTGGAATTCAAAAAGTTTTGTATTTTGAAGTAGTTTTCCCTATGCACTTCCAAGTTTTCTACGTTTTCTGACAAAGGTAATAAAATTTGGGTGGAAGGCATAGGTGGGTAAGGAATACCAAATCGGCAAACCTGTTGTCCCCTTATTTCTCTTGTACAGGAACGACTATGGTTATGCTTTTGATATCCAAGATAGTTTTCCAAGTGGCTTACGGAACCATCCGTGGAAATATACTTATCAATGAAACTAATAGCATCCGGAAAAGTAAGAGGATTTTGTAGATCGATTTTTGGGGCGTTAATAAGCCAAAACATTCCATGTATGTGAGGGGAACCTCTTTGTTGGAATTCAACTCTCCAATAGAAATTCTTAACAGAATGTTCGTCAAAGATGCCCCCGCTTGTTTTGAAAATTTTAAGCATTTGACGGAAACGATAGTCAAAATACCTAGCATAGGTGACAGCATCTGAACGGATAAGACGATATCGCTCTTGAGTTGACAAATTATTGGCGTCTTCCTCAGAGATTTCTCTGTCGTCGACTGTTTTAGCTAAAATCACTAATA
>NW_023458590.1:180133-184227 GCF_013731165.1 Rhagoletis pomonella | reverse complement strand
AGTATACAGTTTTTTAGCCCATTCAATTTTAGTGTAATAATGTGCAAGTTTCAAGTGGCTAAAAGTACCGTTGATTTTTTAGAATTTTTTTACCGAAGATGTGTGGCGCTGCTACTGAATATCAAAATACATAAATATTTTAAGGAATTTTAAAAGAGCACTAAAAAGGGGAAAATTATAAGTAAAATTGAGGTACTAAGGCGGGTTGGGTACATAAGCGGGGAGGTACTTAAGAGAGGGATTTTCTTCAGAATACATTAAAAAATTCGTACTTAGCGGGGGGCGGTTATTAAGCGGGTTTCACTGTACTTCAGACTTACGCCACTAGCGACGAAATTTTTAAAACTATCGACAAATTTGTACAGAAAAATGGTTTGAAATGGAGCAAGTGTGCGGATATTTGCGGTGGTTGGAAAAACGAAAGGAGCGATGTCTAGGATGAAGCAAGAGGCAGAAAACGCCACGAGAAGTCACTGTATGATCCTTCGGTATTCCCTGGCGACTAGGAAGATGTCGCCACTAGATTTAAAACCCGTATTGGATGACGCTGCGAAGATAACAGAGGCCTGCGAAATTAAAATACATCTCTTGGTTTTTCTAGTACGTTGAGATTTTTTTTTATTGGTGGCTTGTATTTTTTAGAATTTCTAGAAATTTGCATGAAAACCCCATAAATAAACAAAGTAATCAGAAAAACGTGTGTAACTTCGAAGTTAACGCTAAGAAAATTTATAACAGCCGGTTTCACTAGCAATTTCCATATAGAATTCAAAAAATTAAAATCATTTATCACTTAAATTAATAATAACAATGATAATAATAATAATAGATTGGCGCTTACACATATGTTAGTGTTTGGCCGAGCTTCTCCACCGATTTGTGGCGTGCGCCTTGATGTTGTCACACAAAGCGGAGGGTCCTACAGTTTTACGCCGACTCCGACTAAATTTGTATCACTTAAATTCTTCTTCTTCTTATTTGGCGCTGTAACCGCCTAAGCGATTTTGGCCGAGTCCAAAACAGCACGCCAGTCATTTCTCTTCTGTGCTAACTGACGCCAATTGAAAATGCCAAGTGAAGCCAAGTCCTTCTCCACCTGGTCTTTCCAACGCAGAGGAGGCCTTCCTCTTCCTCTGTTACCAGCATCGCGGCCCGCGTTGAATATTTTCAGAGCAGGAGCGTTTCTGTCCACTCGAACGACATGGCCAAGCCAGCGGAGCCGCTGAATTTTAATTCGCTGCACTATGTCTATATCGTTGTAAAGCTCATACAGCTCATCGTTAAATCGTCTCATCACCAACGCGTAAAGGTCCGTAAATCTTTCGTAGAATCTTTCTCTCGAAAACTCCAAGAGCCGCCTCATCAGATGCTTTCATTGTCCATGCTTCCGCGCCATACACCAGCACAGGCATGATGAGTGACTTATAGAGTGTGATCTTTGTACGACGAGAGAGGACTTTACTTCTCAATTGCCTACTCAGCCCAAAGTAGCACTTGTTGGCAAGAGTGATTCTCCGTTGGATTTCAAGGCTGACATTATTATTGGTGTTAATGCTGGTTCCCAAATAAACGAAGTCGTCTACTTTTTCAAACTTGTAACTGTCAACAGTGACGTGGGTGCCAAGACGCGTATGCTCTGACTGTTTGTGTGCTGACAGGAGATACTTCGTTTTGTCCTCGTTCACCACCAGACCCATTCGCTTTGCTTCTCTATCCAATCCCGAGAAGGCTGAACAGACGTAGCCCTTGTTTTTACCGATAATATCGATGTCGTCGGCATACGCCAGCAATTGTACGCTCTTATAAAGTATTGTGCCTGAGCGGTTCAGTTCTGCGGCTCTTATTATCTTCTCCAACATAAGATTAAAGAAATCACACGAAAGGGAGTCCCCTTGTCTGAAACCTCGTTTGGTATCAAACGAGAGGTCCTTCCCTATTCTGACGGAGCTGGTGGTATTGCTCAACGTCATTTTACACAGCCGTATTAGTTTCGCGGGGATACCAAATTCAGACATCGCGGCATAAAGGCAACTTCTCTTCGTGCTGTCGAAAGCGGCTTTGAAATCGACAAATAGATGGTGTGTGTCGATCCTATTCTCGCGGGTCTTTTCCAAGATTTGGCGTATTGTGAATACCTGATCTATGGTGGATTTTCCAGGCCTAAAGCCACACTGATAAGGTCCAATCAGCTCGTTGACGGTGGGCTTCAGTCTTTCGCACAATACGCTCGATAAGACCTTGTAACCTATGCTTTGAAGGCTAATTCCGCGGTAGTTGGCGCGTATGGCGGGGTCGCCTTTCTTGTGGATTGGGCAGAGCACACTTAAATTCCAGTCGTCGGGCATGCGTTCATCTGACCATATTCTGCATACGAGCTGATGCATGCACCTCATCAGCTCCTCGCCGCCGTACTTGAATAGCTCGGCTGGCAGGCCGTCAGCTCCAGCAGCTTTGTTGTTTTTCAGCCGCGTAATCGCTATTCGTACCTCGTCATAGTCAGGCGGTGGGACAGCTACTCCATCATCATCGACTGGGGACTCGGGTTCGTCTTCCTCACTACTTTCAGCGCTGCTACCATTCAGTAGGTTATAAAAGTGTTCCCTCCACAATTTAAGTTTATTCTGGACATCGGTCACTAGGTCGCCATTGTTGTTCTTACAGGAGTTCGCCCCGGTCTTGAAACCTTCCGTAAGTCGCCTAACCCTCTGGTAGAATTTTCGGGCGTTCTTCCTGTCGGCCAGCATCTCAAGCTCTTCGCACTCACGTATTTCGGCCTCTCTCTTCTTATTGCGGCAAATACGTCTCGCTTCCTTCTTCAGTTCCCTATAACGGTCCCACATGGTTCGCGTTGCGCCCGATCGCAGCGTGGCCCTGTAGGCGGCATCTTTTTTCTCTGCGGCTTCTTGACATTCCTCATCGTACCAGTTGTTCTTTCGGGCTCGCTGAAATCCAACTACTTCTTCGGCGGCGGTACTTAATGATCGGGAAATGTGGTTCCACTGCTCGCGTACGTCGGATTGTTGAAGAGTGCTCTCAGAGAGCAGGTGTGTGAGTCGAGTGGCGAATAAATTGGCCGTCTGTTGTGATTGCAGCTTTTCGACGTTAAGCTTTCCTTGCATTGTTGGGCGCACATTTTTTGCTGCACAGAGGCGGGTGCGTATCTTGGCTACAACAAGATAGTGGTCCGAGTCGATGTTTGGCCCTCGGAGTGTACGTACGTCCAAAACGCTTGAAGCATGCCTTCCGTCTATCACAACATGATCGATTTGGTTTCTCGTTTTTCGATCTGGAGACAGCCATGTAGCTTGGTGGATGTTCTTATGCTGGAACCTAGTACTACATATTACCATATTTCGGGCCCCGGCGAAGTCGATCAGCCTCAGTCCGTTATCGGACGTTTCGTCGTGGAGGCTGAATTTTCCGACAGTGGCGCCAAAGATCCCTTCCTTGCCCACCTTGGCATTAAAATCGCCAAGCACGATTTTGACATCGTGTCGGGGGCACTTAAATTGCTTTCGTGAAATTGGCTGTAAAAATTTGTTTCTTATCGTTAACCCGCCTTAACTTGGAAGGTTTAGAAAAAACCATTGTCGAATAATTTCCCATCATTGACTCTGAGGATGGCTTCAGCTGGATAACAAACCCGTT
This sequence comes from Rhagoletis pomonella, assembly GCF_013731165.1. NCBI lineage: Eukaryota > Metazoa > Arthropoda > Insecta > Diptera > Tephritidae > Rhagoletis > Rhagoletis pomonella. The sequence goes on along the minus strand of NW_023458590.1, from coordinate 180,579 downwards.
TTCATGTGGCCCGAAAAGTAAACCTACTGAGATGACCAATTAAGCGTTTGAAAACAGCACTTTGAAGACAGCACTTTGATTATTAAACACTACGAAGGGAGCCAAGAGAGTTCTGGATGCAAGTGTATGTAGAAAACACTGCTGTTGGCAAAATTGCATTAAAAATACTAGTGACTTTTAGGCCCTTATTATGAGTTACATTCGATTTTCGATCTTCGCTGGTTTACGAAGATCGAACATCGAAAGTGAAATTATGAGCTGCGCAACCGTGTCGAAATTTTCGTTGAGTATCGAGTTTTCTGTCGAACAGAATTTTGCTTTCGATGGTGTAGCGAAGTGTTAGAAAATTGTGAAAAATGTATGATTTGCATTTGTTTTTTTACTTTAAGGCGGCTAGAAACTAATTTTAAACAATTTTTATTAATTTCATGCAGTTCTAACGTCGT
>NW_023458590.1:174090-180033 GCF_013731165.1 Rhagoletis pomonella | reverse complement strand
TTAGCAGACAAATGTGCCAATGAAAATCGTAAACGTGAATTGTTGGTTAAAATGTTGGACCAAAAAGTTTCAGTAAAATATATAAAAATTTTGGGCGGGACGAAGTTCGCCGGGTCTGCTACTACCATATGAACCTAAGCTTAAGATTTTGTAGAACACTTAAAAAAAATAATCATAATTTCAAAATTTTTCTCAGAAGTGTTTTTTTAGTATACAGTTTTTTAGCCCATTCAATTTTAGTGTAATAATGTGCAAGTTTCAAGTGGCTAAAAGTACCGTTGATTTTTTAGAATTTTTTAACCGAAGATGTGTGGCGCTGCTTCTGAATATCAAAATACATAAATATTTTAAGGAATTTTAAAAGAGCACTAAAAAGGGGAAAATTATAAGTAAAATTATAAATGGGGAAAAATTGAGGTACTAAGGCGGGTTGGGTACATAAGCGGGGAGGTACTTAAGAGAGGGATTTTCTTCAGAATACATTAAAAAATTCGTACTTAAGCGGGGGGGGGAGGGGGGTAATTAAGCGGGTTTCACTGTACTTCAGACTTACGCCACTAGCGACAAAATTTTTAAAACTATCGACAAATTTGTACAGAACAATGGTTTGAAATGTGTGCGGATATTTGCGGTGGTTGGAAAAACGAAAGGAGCGATGTCTAGGATGAAGCAAAGGCAGAAAACGCCACGAGAGGTCACTGTATGATCCTTCGGTATTCCCTGGCGACTAGGAAGATGTCGCCACTAGATTTAAAACCCGTATTGGATGACGCTGCGAAGATAACAGAGGCCTGCGAAATTAAAATACATCTCTTGGTTTTTCTAGTACGTTGAGATTTTTTTTATTGGTGGCTTGTATTTTTTAGAATTTCTAGAAATTTGCATGAAAACCCCATAAATAAACAAAGTAATCAGAAAAACGTGTGTAACTTCGAAGTTAACGCTAAGAAAATTTATAACAGCCGGTTTCACTAGCAATTTCCATATAGAATTCAAAAAATTAAAATCATTTATCACTTAAATCAATAATAACAATGATAATAATAATAATAGATTGGCGCTTACACATATGTTAGTGTTTGGCCGAGCTTCTCCACCGATTTGTGGCGTGCGCCTTGATGTTGTCACACTCCGACTAAATTTGTATCACTTAAATTGCTTTCGTGAAATTGACTGTAAAAAATTGTTTCTTATCGTTAACCCGCCTTAACTTGGAAGGTTTAGAAAAAACCATTGTCGAATAATTTCCCATCATTGACTCTGATGATGGCTTCAGCTGGATAACAAACCCGTTTTCATGTGGCCCGAAAAGTAAACCTACTGAAATGACCAATTAAGCGTTTGAAAACAGCACTTTGAAGACAGCACTTTGATTATTAAACACTACGAAGGGAGCCAAGAGAGTTCTAGATGCAAGTGTATGTAGAAAACACTGCTGTTGGCAAAATTGCATTAAAAATACTAGTGACTTTTAGGCCTTTATTATGAGTTACATTCGATTTTCGATCTTCGCTGGTTTACGAAGATCGAACATCGAAAGTGAAATTATGAGCTGCGCAACCGTGTAGAAATTTCCGTTGAGTATCGAGTTTTCTGTCGAACAGAATTTTGCTTTCGATGGTGTAGTGAAGTGATAGAAAATTGTGAAAAATGTATGATTTGCATTTGTTTTTTTACTTTAAGGCGGCTAGACACTAATTTTAAACAATTTTTATTAATTTCATTCAGTTCTAACGTCGTGAATATTAAACACATGCTCGAAAGGCTGGAGAAAGAAAACGGGGGGTGAAATAACAAAACGGCAATAACGCAAATTTGTGTTATTTCCCAATTGAATGTGAAATAACACAAATTTGCTTTATTTCATTTTTCGTTGAGCAATAAAACCAACTTTTATACTTAACAATTTGAGTAATAAAGCAAAATAGTAACCCAGTTACATTTGACAAAAATTAGTACATGAACAAGTTAAATGGACGGATTTGTAAGTACACAATTTTGAAAGTCCGCGTTCGCGTCCCCCGCCCCTCCCCACCTTTCGCAATTATGTACTGGTGGCATTATAACCGTTTAGAAAAAGGAAAAATTATAAAATAACACTAATTCACTTCTGAAACTGCTTTTTAATGTCGTCCAAGCAATGGGAATTATTGCGTATGGTGTTATTGCATGCATCTCACCCATAGTGGAATTTACCTCGTGCCACTGCTTTATTTGAAAATTTGCCTATAAAATGTGACTATAAGGCAGTCGAATGTCAGAAAATAAAGCGAGAAAGCCGTTTTATTACTTCATCTGTTTACTGCGACATGGTTCCATGCAAACATTTGAAGGTTATCCAGCAATGTTTTTAACATATATTAAAAAGCATGCAGAAAAAATTCATACAAAAGCGCTATGTCCAATATGAGGAGCAGTTTTTAAAGACGATGCTTTTCCTATATTTTGTTAGACTTTTCATAAGTAAAAATATTTTGTGAATACTACTTTCTTCATATGAATTATATAAATTTTTTTTGTTTAATTCAAGGCCTATCAAACAGGTTTAGAGCATTTGAGCAAAAACAACATTTGCCTGTATTTTGTTGTTGCTTTTGGTACCGAAGTTGCCAAAAACTGTTCTGATTTTTTTCTTCTACATCAAAGCGTGCCATGCGAAATACGAAAAAGGTAAAAAAATTTAAATTGAAAAAAATGAAAATTGTTGCAACTTTCTTTCTTAGTAAATTGGTTCGCTTCTCGAAGCAGTGATCCACCATCCTGTGCCAGGCCCAGTAACCAGCGATTGTGCTGCTGAGTTGTGCGAGCTTTCCAAAAGCTGCTATTTAATCGCTGGTTTTGTATGGAAAATGTTTTACATGCAAATAGATTTTAACAATTTAGAATTTTTGTGAGAAGAAATGTAAAATATTTGACATTTTCGAGAACAATGTTGTTCAATGTGCCTTGGTTTAATTATATTTTTGGAATAAACAAAGTTCTTTTTCCTTCTGTCAGTAAACTGTTTTTTTTTTTTGTACAAATAGTATAAATAAGCAATGGGAAATAAGGCAAAATTTGTTTTATTTCCAACATATCACATTTTGATATTATTTCCCATTTAAAAGTGAAATAAAGCAAATTTTGCGTTATTGCCGTTTGTGTTATCATTCGAGCTAGAGAACACAAGCGCAACCACTTTGAGCAAATAAAAATACGAACAAATTAAAAATGTCTGTCATATAACTACGAGGTATTCAACATAAAAAACAAAAATTATTTCGCCAATGATTCACATTCATTCTTTCTTTTCATGGTACAATAAAAACAGGTGAAGCCAAGGTTCATAGAATACAAGGTTACGACATCAGCCATGGCCGCCATCTTGATGACGTAGATGGCCCAATTTTCGGAGTTGCCAGATTCCTAAAAAATTATCTTATAAAAATACACTATTTTAGTCAAAAATACATCAAGTTTTATTTCAAATATTTGTAGCCCTGATATTTACCGTTTGACAATTTGCGTTGAAGTTTGAGCTTTTTTCTGAGTCTTTGAGTTTATTTAAATATTAAAAATTTAAGTGCGCTGTTTTTGAGTGCAAAAATTACACTGAAAAAGGTAATTTAGGTTTTACCGTATGTCTAAAGATGAATTTCAATTTCGGTAGCGAAATTTTGCCAATGTTATGAACGCTTTTTATTTAAAAATGCGCGAGTGCGTTCTGATCACTTTCAAGAATAAAATCACCAGCAAATTTCAATTTGCATTCGATTTACAGTTCAGTTGCCACTATTATTATTTTAATCTGGTTTCACGTGAAGTTATAACAATTTATGTTGTTATAATAAGCTTTGCCACGATCTTATATCAAAAATGCCCATTTGCTTAGGATTCCTAAAATATGCTATACGGCAGCTATATTTTCTGCGTTTTGTGTACTCTCCTTCTTCGTAAAATATGTATTTCAGCCACGATTGAGAGAATACAAAGGTTGCGCCGATCTCGGACCGCTATTCCTCTCTTAACGAATTTGACAGATTCGTCGTTTGCATGACGTCACACTGGTGCATCTTGTTTACATTTTCCTTGCAACATTTTTTCTTATTCTTCCATTCTTGCTCACGTTTTGGCATTTCTCTCTCGCAATTGCACCAGTGTGACGTCACACAAAAGTTATTCTCAAAAATCCTCTCTGATCGGCGCAATCGTGTATTCTATCATTCTTGTATTTCAGCCAATCAGAACTCACTTCGCAACTACGTCATTGGAGGAAAACAAATGTTTGAAAGCACCATGTCGTAAAATTCTATTCTATGAACCTTGGGTAGAAGCCAATTTGACGTCAAACCTACAAAAGTCAAAGTTTTCGGGAGAGTAAAAATAAAAATGAGCGTGTGTAAGGAAATATAAAAAATTACATTTCACTGGTTGACGTTTTTAAGTAAATTTGATGTTTAATTTCGTTTATTTATTTTCTTTAATTAAAATTTGTTAATTTCTTTGTTGTTTTCTGTCTTTGATTTATGAGTTGCAGTGTTGTTGGAGGGACTTTCCGGCATAAGAGTCATAGTAACAGCACTTGGCATCAAATGTACCTTTCCTGTGCCTCCCGGTGCATTTATAAAACCTGCTGCTTTAAAATGTTTAACGCACAGCAAGGTATTTCGCTGCAGCTCTGCCCCACAGCTGCTTTCCCAACGCTCCTTAAGCGGAGGACATTGAGGCAGGTTAAAAGAATTAGTGGTATCTGATTTATATTTAACACCACATAAAAACAACGCTTCAGGTGTTGCATTTTTAACACATACACTAAGTACAAACCGCACAACACTACAAAAATTCAAATGTTAATTAAAATTTGTTTTTAAAGAACATTATAAAAAACAAGTAAGAAAGTCTAAGTTCGGGCGGAGCCGCACATTAAATACCCGGCGCAAATACTAAATATATGCTGTTCACCTTTCCGAAAGCTACCACTACATGGTAAGCCAGGGTGTATCAATTTTGAGTAAATTAGCGTCCTTAAGTTTCAAAATATTCACGTTTCAAGCATTTCTAAAATTTACCGTTATATGAAAAGCCATAATTTTAGTCCGATTTCAATCATTTTCATAGTTTTGCTTTTATGTAGCAAGCACAATAAAAATACCGAGTTTGGTACAAATTAGTAGAACGGTTACCGAGATACATATATGTGATCATAAGTGGGCGGTGCCACGCCCATTTTTCAAAATTTTATTATAGACGTATTTCCTGGTAAGGAATTGTTGCAAGCATCAATTTTGAATAAATTGGCTTTAATATTTACTGATTTATCGAAGATTTCGTATTTCTCCAAATTACCGTTATATGAGATGTGGGCGTGGTTATTGTCCGATTTTGCCCATTTTCAATACCATCCGTCCTACGCCCGAAAGAAGTACACGTACCAAGTTTCGTTAAGATATCTCAATTTTTACTCGAGTTATCGTGTGCACATACGACACAATGCATAAACGTACATAAACATACATACGAACATGCGTACATGTTTATTGCAAGCATAAGTAAGATCAAGTGAAGCAGCGCGCACCTCACGCCTCATCTGCAATTAAAAGTAAATCACCGGAGTAACAAAAGTACTCATAAACCTTACTCCACTGCAAGTGTCAAGTAGCGTGAAATAACTAAGAATTAATGTTTGCGTTCCAAAAGAAGAAATTGGAGTGATCGAATTCTGATTGGCCAAATTCGATCATGCCACTCATGGAATAAGGTATAAAAGAGGAATTTGCAAACTTTGCAAAGGAGTTCTATTTCTAAAAGTGAAAGTGACCAGTTCAATTAGTTGTTCCTGTTCAGTATCCAGCTTCAAGATTGCAGTGCTCCCGTTGTTCCTGATAATAAGTATAAACAATAATAATTCATAATTTGATTCTTCCCTTTGCAGCTCTTATTTATTAAAAACCCAATTTGATAAAT
>NW_023458590.1:170857-173990 GCF_013731165.1 Rhagoletis pomonella | reverse complement strand
CAAGCCCTTTCATTTGACACCTCATTTTTGAAAATCGGGAGAACGGTATAAATATCACAATTTTAAACGCAGGTGGCAACCCTGTAAAAAAAATATATCCTTGCTACAAATTTAGAGGACAAGCCCTTTCATTTGACACCTCATTTTTGAAAATCGGGAGAACGGTGTAAATATCATAATTTTAAACGAGGTGGCAACCCTATTAAAAAAATATATCCTTTCTGCACATCCAGAGGTCAAGCCCTTTCATTTGACACCTCATTTTTGAAAATCGAATGAACGGTGCAAATCTTATCCAATTAACAAAATTGTCTTCGCACAGAATAGTATCTCTAGCCACACCAACTTTCCGCGAATATTTGCCGCAGCATTTTCATTCATTTATGAAGGAGAACGACAGCAGTGAACCTTTGCGAAGGCATCGCTGCCACTTATAGCTACATATATGAACGCACGCTGTTTGGTCCACCAATACATACGCGTAGGAGAATCAATACAGAATATTTGATTCGTTCACCTTCGCGTATAAAATCATAAATGTATGTTCGCGAAGATTCATATATGAATATTTCCGAACCCTGCCTACCAACTGTCATTTTGACGAGCAATGTGATTGCAAGTTTTTGTGTGTGGGCACTTTGATGTCTTGAAATAAGCATTTGCCGCATGACGCCACCAGACAACATTCTCTCAATTTCGGTGTTTGAAAACATTTAAATCTTTAAAAAACTAGCTAAATAATTTCCTAAAACGTAATCATAAATTATAATTATCCAATACGGAACAGATTTTTATTTTGATTTAATATCAAAATTTCATCGATGTTACCACCAGCACGCTTTCTTTCAAATGAAAATATGGCTGTCAAACTATCGAATTGCCTGCAATAAATGTCAAGCAATAAGCGCTGACATATATTGCAGCACATAAGAAATAGGCGGTCTCCATTGGAAATATATTTTGTGACATGGTTATTACGACATCAGTGTTTTCCTGTGCAGACAGGGCCTTAGAGACAGTCTCTTAAAGCGCTAGTTCCGCCCTACACATTTCAGAACCATCTCTGATCTAGTGCAAAACGGCTGCAGAGAGGGACAGTTAAAACTTTCGGTGTGTTAGTTGCGCTCTGCTGAGAAGTAAATGCACAAATTCTCACTTCTCGTACAATACGAAAATAGCTCAGCGGGAAGACCTCCGACTCTAACATCGTTGGTCATGAGTTCAAATCGCGGTGGAGGCAGTTGTGATTTTCGGATTTAAGAAATTTAAATTAATGAGTGCCGCTTAAAAATTGAAGAGAAAGTGATCAAATTTAATATAAACAAAATAAATAAAAATTTAATAGAATGCAATCTCTAAAAGAACAGAAAAAACGAAAAAATATAAAGTAATCTAATAATCAGAATTTTTTTAAATAAAAAACTTATTGTCACAGATGTGTCCAAAATGGAACCAGTGCAGAACTAGTTCAAAAGTTCTGCAGAGGGGGCAATTTCCACTTCGTAGGACATCGCCACGTAAAAAGAGACAGTTGAAAGCATTGCGTTGGGATAGATCGAGAACCAGTACCGCCTCTTAAAGGGCTAGTTCTGCGCTAGTCTTGAACTAGCGCGATTTACTGCAGGGTATGAACTAATTTTTTGCAAGTGGTTTTGACATTCGTAGCATGGTTTTAGGCATAGGTTTAGTAGGCTATTGATAAAAAAGCAGGGCTAAAATAAACAAAAAAAATTCTGAAGTCATTTTAACTGTGACCGTTGATAACTGATGAACATACATGAATATATGTAGCTATACCAGAGCTGGGCTATTTTTGCACGCGCGCAACGCTAGCGTCGCAGTTCGTATACGTACACACATAGTTGCCAACTTGGTGCTTTAAGCACTAGATTTAGTGCTTTTTGAAAATTAAAACGCAAAAATACAAGTCAATCAATACAATACAATAAAAAAAAACCGACTTAAAAAAATATATATATAACTATATATTTCATGATTCAATGATCGGATCTAAACCAAATTAGTATGGGACCACCTCCGAGACACTACCTTTCCATTGTTAAAAGAATTATCGAAATCGGGTGACGTGGTCCAAAGTTATGCGGTAACATACATAAAAAAAATATAATAAAAAAATAAAAAATATTCCGACGAAGTCGGTTAAAAATGGTTTAGTGCCTAGTGCTTTTTTCTGAACTCAAATTTCTCATAGATAGGCCAAACATGAAATATTTAAAGCTGTGGCTGAGTTTACAAGAATTACAAATTGAAATGCACTACAATGCAAACCATGATTGATAAAAAGCTGAAGTTGCAATCCCACGTTCTTGCGTTCTTGTTAAATTGTATTCGTGTTGAATATGCTAGCACGCAGGTAAGTTAAATTTTTTTGTCACCTTAGTGCATCGGTTCTTGTAGATTTTTCGGTGCTGAATCCAAACCGGGCTGCAGAATTTCTCTACCACGTCAGAATTTTTAGATATTCTAACCTCTAAGTGCAAAAATACGGTTTTTCGTGATATTTGAGGTTATATAATAAAACAAAAATTTTTTTCGCACATTTCTACTTCTTCTTCTTCTTTATTGGGGCTGTAACCGCCTAAGCGATTTTGGCCGAGTCCAAAACAGCACGCCAGTCATTTCTCTTCTGTGCTAACTGACGCCAATTGGAAATGCCAAGTGAAGCCAAGTCCTTCTCCACCTGGTCTTTCCAACGCAGAGGAGGCCTTCCTCTTCCTCTGTTACCAGCATCGCGGCCAGCGTTGAATATTATCAGAGCAGGAGCGTTTATGTCCATTCGAACGACATGGCCAAGCCAGCGGAGCCGCTGAATTTTAATTCGCTGCACTATGTCTATATCGTTGTAAAGCTCATACAGCTCATCATTAAATCGTCTGCGATATTCGCCATCACCAGCGCGTAAAGGTCCGTAAATCTTTCGCAGAATCTTTCTCTCGAAAACTCCAAGAGCCGCCTCTTCAGATGCTTTCATTGTCCATGCCTCCGCGCCATACCACAGCACAGGCATGATGAGTGACTTATAGAGTGTGATATTTGTACGACGAGAGAGGACTTTACTTCTCAATTGCCTACTCAGCCCAAAGTAGCACTTGTTGGCAAGAGTGATTCTCCG
>NW_023458590.1:169035-170757 GCF_013731165.1 Rhagoletis pomonella | reverse complement strand
CCTTCTACGATAAAATTCGCGAACACAGACTTCGATTGCGAAGACCTCCGCCCAGAATATGGTTGGGTACAAGCCCATTGGCAGACTTTCCTGGAATCTTGGTCCAAGTACGCTATAAAGTATATACGGATGTTCATATTATATATTGGCAATTATAAGGGTATACGTTTGTACTGACGAATCATGTTTGCGGCCGCCGTTATACGAACGCACCGGTGAAATATTCATGTAAAAAAAATTGCTAAAATGTTTGGAGATACATATTTTCTATTCTCAAATAACTATTACTCGTTGTCCCGAAACCTACCAAAATCCAATCAAGCCTACCAACCTACCAAATGGAAAAAACCTACCAGTTTTGGGAGGACAAGCCCATGTTGGCAACACTTATGGTGATAGTGCATCGCGATCAATTATGGTTGCCACGTTTTTATAAATGTACTAAAACTGGTATTTTTCGTGCATGTCTTTTGCCCTATTTTGCTTATACGTATAGTGAAATAATGACTCGTGGAAGTTTTTAGTAACTAATACGATTTGTTTATAGAAAGTGAGAAGGCGTAAAACTTCGCGTGAACTGGGTTTGGGTCCCGCCACGTTAAAACCCCGCCCAATGAAAAAATCTAAAAAGCCTCAGATGAGACCCCTTTTTCTGATGACGACCACGGCACGGACTATGATTTGCACCTGGAATATCCGGACCCTTAATGGGAAAGGTGCCTCTGGCCGGCTGGTTGATGCCCTCGGGAAGACAAAGGCTGACATCACCGCCATCCAAGAAATGCGATGGTTGGGGCAAGGAAAAATAAACGTGAAGCCTTGCGACGTCTACTACAGTTGCCACGTAAAGGAGCGCAAATTCAGTGTTGGATTCGTGGTAGGAGAGAGACTCCGTCGCCGACTACTGGCGTTCACCCCGGTGGACGAACGTCTAGCCACAATCCGCATCAACGCTAGATTCTTCAACATCTCGCTCATCTTCGCCCATTCCCCGACGGAAGAGAAGGATGAGGCGTCCAAGGATCTCTTCTATGAGCGCTTGGAACGTACATATGAGCGCTGCCCCCGACACGATGTCAAAATCTTGCTTGGCGATTTTAATGCCAAGGAGGGCAAGGAAGGGATATTTGGCGCCACTGTCGGAAAATTCGGCCTCCACGACGTTCCGTTATAGGGAACTGAAGAAGGAAGCGAGACGTATTTGCCGCAATAAGAAGAGAGAGGCCGAAATGCGTGAGTGCGTAAAGCTTGAGATGCTGGCCGACAGGAAGAATGCCCGAAAATTCTACCAGAGGGTTAGGCGACATAGGCCTGGAAAATCCACCATAGATCACGTATTCACAATACGCCAAATCTTGGAAAAGACCCGCGAGAATAGGATCGACACACACCATCTATATGTCGATTTCAAAGCCGCTTTCGACAGCAAGAAGAGAAGTTGCCTTTACGCCGCGATGTCTGAATTTGGTATCCCCGCGAAACTAATACGGCTGTGTAAAATGACGTTGAGCAATACCACCAGCTCCGTCAGAATAGGGAAGGACCTCTCCGAGCCGTTTGATACCAAACGAGGTTTCAGACAAGGGGACTCCCTTTCGTGTGATTTCTTTAATCTGATGTTGGAGAAGATAATAAGAGCCGCAGAACTGAACCGCTCAGGCACAATACTTTACAGGAGCGTACAATTGCTGGCGTATGCCGACGACATCGATATTATCGGTA
>NW_023458590.1:151674-168935 GCF_013731165.1 Rhagoletis pomonella | reverse complement strand
TCTTTTAAAACGGCATCAAGGCTTGTGTACTCTTGAACCACCTGGGAGCCCACAATAGCGTACCGCTGTGGGGGGTTCAGGGACATGAAGGGTTTGAAGGCAACGAAAGGGCTGACTGTCTTGCATAGAGTGGAGCCCAAATGCGCTTGCATGGTTCCGAGCATTTCTGCGGTACATCTAAAGGATACACTGCAGACCTACTTAAAGGCTAGCTGGGAATTGCTGCACACTGGCGGAAGTCGAAGGGAATAAGACAATCAAAGAGATTCATAACTTTTCAAAGATACCTTGAACTTAAAACCCTTTCTGGCTACGTGACAGCACACTGCAAGTTAACGTACCGATTGAATTAAAGGGTCATTCTGTAGAGACTGAATAAACTGTATATATTAACCAGAATATACGTTTTATATATCGACTTGTTGATAAATTTATTTTGACATAATTACCTTTTTAATCGGTTAATATTTCAAAATATGACAAAATTTTTTTTAACCTCTTATATCTTTAGGAGGATGGTTCCGTGCAGCGTTCTGGGTAGCAACCAAGCACCCGTTTGGGAGCGGGCTAAATTAACTGTGAAGCCTTGCGACGTCTACTACAGTGGCTACGTAACGGAGCGCAAATTCGGCGTTGAATTCGTGGTAGGAGAGACCCCGTCGTAGAGTACTGGCGTTCCCCCCGGTGGACGAACGTCTAGCCACAATCCGCATCAAATCTAGATTCTTCAACATCTCGCTCATCTGCGCCCATGCCCCGACGGATGGGAAGGATGAGGTGTCCAGGGATCTCTTCTATGAGCTCTTGGAACGTACATATGAGCGCTGCCCCCGAATGAACTGAAGAAGGAAGAGAGTCGTATTTGCCGCAACAAGAAGAGGGAGGCCAAAATACGTGAGTGCGAAGAGCTTGAGACGCAGGCCGACAGGAAGAAAGCCCGAAAATTCTACCAGGGATTTAGGTGACTTACGGAAGGTTTCAAGACCGGCGCGAACTTCTGTAAGAATAACAATGGCGACCTAGTGACCGATGTCCAGAATGTACTTAAATTATGGAGGGAACACTTTTACAACCTACTGCCTTGAAGCCTTGAAATCCAACGGAGAATCACTCTTGCCAACAAGTGCTACTTTGCGCTGAGTAGGCAATTGAGAAATAAAGTCCTCTCTCGTCTACAAAGATCACACTCTATAAGTAACGCATTATGCCTGTGCTGGTGTATGGCGCGGAGGCATGGATAATGAAAGCATCTGATGACGCGGCTCTTGGAGTTTTCGAGAGGAAGATTCTGCGAAAGATTAACGGACCTATACGCGTTGGTGATGGCGAATATGGCAGACGATTTAGCGATGAGCTGTATGAGCTTTACAATGATATAGACATAGTGCACCGAATTAAAATTCAGCGGCTCCGCTGGTTTGGCCATGTCGCACGAATGGACAGAAACGCTCCTGCTCTGAAAATATTCAACGCGTGCCGAAATGCTGGTAACAGAGGAAGAGGAAGGCTTCCTCTGTGTTGGTAAGCCCAGGTGGATAAGGACTTGGCTTCACTTGGCATTTCCAATCGGCGTCAGTTAGCACAGAAGAGAAAGGACTGGCGTGCTGTTTTGGACTCGGCCAAAATCGCTTGGGCGGTTACAGAGCCATTAAAGAAGAAGAAGATATCTTTTTTATTTTTCAATTGCGCCAAATAATATTTATATATTTGAAATCATCTTAAAAAGTACTATTGATCTGCATTTTTAGTTTTTCCATAGCTTAACTGTTGGTTGTCTTGATGTATGCCGACTTTTTTTATTATAAATCATATATTTAAAGGCGTTTATATGCTCTTTCTTATCTTGTGCATATCTTGTAATATATTTAATTACATATTTTTTTAAGAAAAATAAAAAATTTAATAAAATAATATTTATTTTAATATTACATCAAAAGACTTTTAATTATCTTTTCATTAATATCCATACTTTGAAAATTGGTTCAAAACTTTTCAAAAGATAAGCTTTTGAAAATATTGAAAATTCCACGTTTACCCTACGTGTATTCCCCTAATGCATCTCTGTAAAAATATTAGGTCCATTCAGTATAAAAAAATTGTTACGAATTGTTGCTATTTAGTACTTGCAAGTTTTTACTGGGAATGCATTCAATAACCCAAAATATTTGCAAGAGGGAGCGAATTCGAGAGCGTAACAACCCGCGAGAGCTGCAAATTCTTGCAAGTATAAATTTTACTAGAAGGAATTTGCAGGAGTCAAAAAGTAAGGTTATGATTCAAATTCAAATGTTAACAAACTGTTTAAGAGGATGATTTGATGAAAGATAATTAGTGAAATGAAAATATGGCTGAAAAATTGAAATCTGTTGTATATTTTTTTGTTTTTATGACGATGGGAACTATTCCCAATTAAAAAGAAAATTGCGCACCAAAACTTAACCTCCAGAAATTGTCAAAATGGCTTAAGTTGCAAGTTTTTACTAGTTTTGCGTTCAATAACTTTTTCTGAAATTTTTCTCTTGCTCTCAATTTTACTCTCTATTTTTCTTTTACGCTCTCGCTGCAAGTACTTACGGGAAACGTTATTGAATGGACCTATTGCTATTGAAATGTCACTTAAGAAAACGTGAGGCAAAATCTAAACTCAACAGATCGCTAATTTTTTACAAGTTCCGCAAATTTCTAGGTAATGGCATACATACAAAATGCATTCAACAGATTTTCACCTGACAGTTTGAAATTTATGCGAAGTATGCATAATCAGACCATTAGTTGGTTTTATTTTGAATTAAAATATGATAACGGACATGACATATCGGACGTGGCGGACTTTTCCCCCATACAATAGTTTCACTAATAAAACCTATATAATTTAATTTTTTATTAAATTTTTTTCAGTTCTCTTCACCGTTTTCCGTTTGTCTTGTAATGTCTTAATTTTTGGTGAAAAATATACATACTTGAAAATTACGTGATTGTCGGATAGGCAGGATACGTGTTAGGTAGGAGCAGCTTACAAAAATTAAAATTGTAGTAGAAACTGATACAAGTTGTGCCCTATTTGATATAAGTGCATTAGAAAAAAATATTTACATACAGTGTTCGATAGAATTCAATAAAATTACAATTTTTGGGGGAAACAAGAACTAATAGAATTATTAACGGCCAAAAGTAAATTTTAAATAAAAATTATGATGTCGTTCGATAGGAAATATAAATCCCTTTAATATACATATGTTATATATCATGTAAATTTTTTCAAAAATAACATTTATGTAAAAAACAAGGAATTTCATATAAATAAAAAAATTTTCTTTAAATGGCCTAAAGAGATATCTAAATATATATTTAACTCTGCTATATACTGCAATGGGGTATAGTCGTTGCGCTGAGTATGCAGTTACAGTTGCATGGCTATACTCAATACCGACTCTTGCGTCCTCGTTCGCGCACTCTGGGCAACGTCAGCAACCCATGTGCGAGATGCGGTAACCAATGAGAGTGGAGCCTTGGGTCACGGCAGAAAGAGAGGGAGCTTCGGTGGGGCCACTCGGACTTGTTCGGTTTAAGGGCTCACTGAAGTCTGCAGCGTCTGTCCACCAGTAGGTGCGGCTACAAGCGGGTGTCTGCTTGGAGCAAGCGGCTCGCTATATAAACGTGTATTTGGTTGCGAACCCACCCCCGTCCCAGCAATGGGTTGTGCGCTGGGCTTGGGACCCGCCACGTAAAAACCACCTCCAGTGAAGAAGCAAGGCAAAGCTTCGGATGAGACCCCCCCTTATGATTACGACCACGGCGAACGTTTAAAGGACTACGATTTGAGGGCATGCACCTGGAATGTCGGGGCCCTTAATGGGGAAGGTGCCTCTGACCGGCTGGTTGATGTCCTCGTAAGGACAAAAGCTGACATCACCGCCATCCACGAAATGCGTTGGACGGGGCAAGGCAAACAATGTCTGGGGCCTTGCGATGTCTACTACAGCTGCCATGTAAACGGGCGCAAATTCGGAGTTGGATTTGTGGTGGGAGAGAGACTCCGTCGCCGAGTACTGACGTTCACCCAGGTGGACGAGCGTCTAGCCACAATCCGCATCAAAGCGAGATTCTTCAACATCTCGCTCATCTGCGCCCATGCCCCGACGGAAGAGAAGGATGAGGCATCCAAGGATCTCTTCTATGAGCACTTGGAAAGCACGTACGAGCGCTGCCCCCGTCATGATATAAAATCGTGCTTGGCGACTTCAATGCCGGGGTGGGCAAGGAAGGGATCTTTGGAACCACCGTCGGAAAATTCAGCCTCCACGACGAAACGTCCGACAACGGATTGAGGCTGATCGACTTCGCCGGGGCCCGAAACATGGTAGTATGCAGTACTAGGTTCAAGCATAAAAAGATCCATCAAGCTACGTGGCTGTCTCCGGATCGAAAAACGAGAAACCAAATCGGTCATGTTGTGATAGACGGAAGGCACGCTTCCAGTGTTTTAGACGTACGCACACTCCGAGGCCCAAACATCGACTCGGACCACTATCTTGTTGCAGCCAAGATACGCACCCGCCTCTGTGCAGCAAAAAAGGTGCGCCCAAATATGCAAGGAAAGCTTAACGTCGAAAAGCTGCAATCACAACAGGCAGCCAGCGCTTTCGCTACTTGACTCTCACACCTGCTCTCAGAGAGTACTCTTCAACAAACCGACATATGCGAGCAATGGAACCACATTTTCCGCTCATTAAGTACCGCTGCCGAAGAAGTAGTCGGATTTCAGCGAGCCCGAAAGAACAACTGGTACGATGAGGAGTGTCAGGAAGCTGCAGAGAAAAAAGATGCCGGCTACAGGGCCACGCTGCGATCGGGCGCAACCCGCGCCATGTGGAACCGCTATAGGGATCTGAAGAGGGAAGCGAGACGTATTTGTCGCAATAAGAAGAGAGAGGCCGAAATACGTGAGTGCGAAGAGCTTGAAATGCTGGCCGACAGGAGGAATGCCCGAAAATTTGACCAGAGAGTTAGGCGACTTACGGAAGGTTTAAAGACCGCGGCGCACTCCTGTAAGAACAATAATGGCGACCTAGTAACTGATGTCTAGAGCGTACTTAATTTATAGAGGGAACACTTTTCCGCCCTACTAAATGGTAGCAGCACTGAAAGTTGTGGAGAAGAACCCGAGCCCGCAGTCGATGATGACCGAGTCGACGTTCCACCGCCTGACTATGACGAGGTACGTATAGCAATAACGCGGCTGAAAAACAACAATGCCAGCTGAGCTATTCAAGTACGGCGACGAGGAGTTGATAAGGTGCATTCATCAACTCTTGTGCAGAATATGGTCAGATGAACGCATGCCCGACGACTGGAATTTAAGTGTGCTCTGGCCAATCCCCGCCATTCGCGCCAACTACCGCGGGATCAGCCTTCTAAGCATAGGTTACAAGGTCTTATCGAGCGTATTGTATGAAAGACTGAAGCCCACCGTAAATGAACTGATTGGGCCTTATCAGTGTGGCTTTAGACCAGGTATTCACAATACGCCAAATCTTGGAAAAGACCCGCGAGAAAAGGATCGACACTCACCACCTATTTGTCGACTTTAAAGCCGCTTTTGACAGCACTATAAGTAGTTGCCTATACGCCGCTATGTCTGAATTTGGCATCCCCTCAAAACTCATACGGCTGTGTAAAATGACGTTGAGCAATGCCACCAGCTCCGTCAGAATTGGAAAAAACCTCTCCGAGCCGTTCGCCACCAAACGGGGTTTCAGACAGGGCGACTCCCTTTCATGTGACTTCTTTAATCTGATGTTGGAGAAGATAATAAGAGCTGCAGAACTGAACCGCTCAGGAACAATTTACTACAAGACCGTGCAATTGCTGGCTTATGCCGATGACATCGACATCATCAGTAACAACAACCTCGAAGTCTGTTCTACCTTTTCCAAGTTGGATAGGGAAGCAAAGCGGATGGGTCTGGTGGTAAACGAGGACAAGACGAAGTATCTCCTGTCATCAAACAAACAGTCAACACCTTCGCGCCCTGGCACCCACCTCACTGTTGACAGTTACAATTTCGAGAAAGTAGAGAATTTCGTTTACTTGGGAACCAGCATTAACACCGATAATTACGGTGACCATATTAACCAACGTAAAATAAAGGACTTTTTTTCAAAACGATTTGGGAATACTTACATACATACAGCTTGTATGATAAAAGTACCTTACCCATATCGTAATTTAAATCAAATATTTATTATAATAATAATAATAATAGATTGGCGCTTACACATATGTTAGTGTTTGGCCGAGCTTCTCCTCCGATTTGTGGCGTGCGCCTTGATGTCGTCACACAAAGCGGAGGGACCTACAGTTTTACGCCGACTCCGAACGGCGATTGTATTTTTATGAGAAGCTGCTTTTCATGGCAGAAATACACTCGGAGGTTTGCCATTGCCTGCCGAGGGACGACCGCTGTTAAGAAAAAACATTTTTTCTAAATTTTGTAGATGTTGCTTTGACCAGGGTTTGAACCCCGGTGTTATTTATTAGTTAATTATATTATTTAATTGTACAAGTTCCCCTGCTGTAGCGAAAAATGAAGCCAAATCCTTTTCAAGGACTTCGCAATCCCTTGCTACCAAAATGCGTTTTTCATAATTCATACTGCGAGACGAAGCCAGCACACAGTGGTTCAAAATGGGAATTTAATGTTCATAATCCACCGGAGCCTTAATTTTTCAACCACTTTTTACTAAAAAGCAAAAAAATTATTTTGGTGAACATTTTTTATAACATTACAAATTTTTTTTTCAAAACTGCTACTTTTTCTACATTTTGCACAAACAAAATTTAATATAACCAAATAAAAATTCAGAAATCAGGCTCAACTGGTCCATTTCAAATATTGTAAGCTTTCATAAAAAAATTAAAATTAATCAAATGAAGTGAAAAATGAAGGCTCCAGTGAAATACGAACACTGGAACTGGAAACTCAGCGTACAAGACGATCCTGGGCACAACTTTCCCTGTGCTTTGTAGATTGTACAAAGATAACCGATTAAATAGAAACCCTTAAGTGGGGTGCGAAACAAACGGCGAAGGTTTTCATTATATTTTATAAGGGACATTTTTATTTTTCATATTTTGCGTTTAAAAATTACCTCTGAAAAATGCAGAGCCGATTTAAAGGACAGTTTAAGAAATAGAAGACAAAAGGTGTCCTTTATTTTTAAAAAAATTATAAAGGACAGGGGGGTAAAATAAAGGACTGTCCTTTAAAATAAAGGACGGATGGTCACCGTACCGATAATAATGTCAGCATTGAAATCCAACGTAGAATCACTCTTGCCAACAAGTGCTACTTTGGACTGAGTAGGCAATTCAGGAGTAAAGTCCTCTCTCGACATACGAAAACCACGCTCTATAAGTCACTCATCATGCCCGTGCTGGTATATGGCGCAGAAGCATGGACAATGACAACATCCGATGAGGCGGCTCTTGGAGTGTTTGAGAGAAAGATTTTGCGGAAGATTTACGGGCCTTTACGCGTTGGCGACGGCGAGTACTGCAGACGATGGAACGATGAGCTGTATGAGCTTTACAACGATATGGACATAGTGCAGCGAATTAAAATACAGCGGCTCCGCTGGCTTGGTCATGTCGTTCGAATGGACACCGACGCTCCAGCTCTGAAAGTATTCAACTCGGAACCCGTTGGTGGTAACAGAGGAAGAGGGAGGCCCCCACTGCGATGGAAAGATCAGGTGGAGAAGGACTTGGCTTCACTTGGCGTTTCCAATTGGCGTCAGTTGGCACAGAGGAGAAACGACTGGCGTGCTTTGCTGAACTCGGCTAAAATCGCTTAGGCGGTTACAGCGCCAAAAAAGAAGAAGAAGAATAGACTGTTCCAAGCCCGGTTTGAGAAAGGAGGAGGGGAAACATAACGGACAGCTTGATAATGACGAGAAGAAACCCTCGGTGAAACCCGTTGTACCCGTTCCGAAGCTATGGTAATTGAAAACGTGCTGATGGTTGAATGGTGCTGGGGACTGAAACATGGGCATTGCAAGCGCATTTCCTTTGTGATACCGGTCACCCTCACATCGTAACCAGCCTTACCATCACAAGGGAGCACTGGGGTGGCGCACCGACACCTTCTTCCCATTTCAAAAAAACATATGGATGAAATAACAAACGAAAATAAAAACAACATGACGGAGTCAGAGGAATTTTCTCTACTTCGTTCACCCACTAGGTCTGAGATGGACATTTAGCAAAGACTTAATGCCTCACTCAGGCTAAACTCACCTGGTTCTACCACCACTTCCGCGTCAGGTGATCAGCGAACCAATCACGGAGGGCGATAGACATGATTTCGGCACTCAGGCGTCTACGAACACTATTGCCGAAGGAGCAGCGGAAAACCGGAAGAAGTTCGAGTACTTCATCGGAGCCCAAAAGCGCAGAATACGTGCTTTGATCAGGGTTAGCATTGAACCTACCAAAGCGAAGGGATGGAGAGAGAGTGCTATAAGATGGGCAAGGAGCTAAGGGCCAACGACGCACAGTGTTTCGACTATATGGAGGCAGATAGAAAAAAGTCATGGTGACAGTTGAGAAAAAAGCCGGTTGGACTTAGAGAGGGAAAAGTAAAAGTCACAAATACCAGATTTCACATTACTCACTCACCCCCCTTCTTCACGAACTATGCATTTCCAAAGAAATACGGGAATCGGCGCGATACCGAGTAATCAGTTAAGTTGCCTTTGGCGGTTAAACCATTAAAGAAATTGTTTCTTTTTCAACTGTAATCAATTACTTAAAAATCGTGGAATATTCAGGTGAAGGTATTTATCATTATTTGGTACTTTCCTATTTTCTTACCAAAAAATTTACTTTGAAAGATAGATGCTAAAGATTATTAGTAAAAAAAGTGTGAGTACCGGTCCGTCAGGTCTTGAAATTAGACAAATGTTTTAGAGAATTTTATTTAGTTTTAGAATGTATAATTTGACCTTTGCGCGCGACTTTGCAAATATATGTAAATTTTGATTTTCAGCCTCTTTTTGCATAATTTCGCGAAAAGAATTTTTCGAATAATGAAAAAATCTCACTTAACATTGGGAAAAAGCGAGTATTTACACCTAAGGCATTTTATAGTATAACCTTTGTTTTGTGAGAGTGAAAAGCAGGAAACAAAAGTTAACCAAAATTCCATCACATTTAACGACTGGGCTAATTTTTTTTTATGAGTTTTGGACGTTATAGTGATCCAATCTTCCCCATATTTTATATGTATTTAGGTTTTTCTAATAAAAGAGAGAGCACAAACTAAATTTCATCGAAATCGGATGAAATTTAATGTTTCCGCCCACAAGAATAGTAGGCGTGGCAATTATTCCATCTTTGCAAAATTTCATAATACCCTAATTCTAAGTAAAACTAGAGCACATGTCAAGTTTCAGTGAAATTGGTGCAGGTTTACTATTATTTCCACCTGCCTCCATATAGTCGAAACACTGTGCGACGGGCGAAAGAGGGGCCTAGCTCCTCGAAGCGAAGCAGGGGCACCAGCTACTCTCCCATTGACCTTGGATAGATAGCCACTGCTTCGGTGGAAGCAGTTGCGAATCCAGGTGTTCAGGACAATGAACCCGGCATTGCTAAGCAGGTGTCCTACAGAGACATCACGGCGGCATGCAAGGTAGCCATTACGCATGCCAAACACCCGGATGCTAAGCTCAGCGAGCAGGAAATCTGATAAAGATAAGTCTGCTGGCAGAGATGGACAAAGCCGAAAACCTCACCGCGAGTCTTGGCTTCATCAGCAGTGTGGTACGCGACGGTTGGCTTTCGCTCACTGGCCACAACAAGGAGACAAAAGATTGGCTCGTTGCTGTGACAGCTTGGCTAAAGCAGTTCCCAGACGCAGATCTGAAGGTGTCACAGGGCAATGACATTCCAAAAACCCTTGTCTGCGTTGCTTACGTTCCAACTGAGGACGTTTTAATGGCTGACCATCTAATGAAACTCCTAGCCACACAAAACGTGGACATAAACTTAGCAGGCTGATGCTTTCTAAAGTCTGTCAAGGATGAGAAAGGGGGAAGAGACGGTAACTTTCTCGGTAGACAAGAAGTCGAAGGAGAGCATTGCAGCGCAAGGTGGAAGAATCTTCCTTAACTTCCGAATAAAAGGGGACGGGGCGGCTGCAAGTCACCTATCGCGTAAAGACAGTCAATGAGCAGCAGCCCAGACATCTCGCAAGACCCACTGCACGGAAGTCCCTATGCATCGTCCCGAGACCGTGCAGAACAGATTAGGCAGGGCGATAGCGCTAATCAGGCTGGCGTCAGTGGCGATATCGCGAAACCTCCCGCAGTTTCCTCTACCCTGGATGTGTCTCAACCACCAAAGACAGGCAAAGGCAACACCACCCATGTCCGCTCTAGAAATCTGGATGCGATACACCCAAGGCCGGCAAATACAACAATTCGCATGTCCGCCCTACCAACACTCGACTCTACTCTACGACGGCTTACATGGGATGAAGCTCCCGAAGTGGATGAGGAAGAGTAATCAGCCGGACAACTCTAAAAATTAATATGGTAGTAAGGTGCATCCAAATAAACCTACAACATGCCAAGGCGGCTTCGGCGGTCCTGGCATACACGTTTTATGAGAATTATCTTGACATCGCCTTTATCCAGGATCCGTACATGTATTGGAACCAGATAAAGGGACTACCGTGTAAGCTATTCTATGACTCCTTCAACGAAGGACGGCCTAGAACCTTCCTGATGATACCTAATCATATCAACACCTTTCTCATTGCAGAACATACCAACAAGGCCCAGATCGCAGTGCAGGTGCGGGTATCTCTAGGAGAAAACACGCAAGAGCTAGTAATTTGCTCAGCGTACCTCCCCGGCGACTTTAGTGGCTTCGAGTTTCGGCCACTGCGGGGACTAGTGGACTATTGTGGCAGACATAAACTGCAATTCATCGTGGAATGTTACGCTAATGCCCACAATACCATATGGGTCAGCAGTAACATAAATCAAAGAGGTGAGTACTTACTTGGATTTAATAGCCTTAATAGGTTAGAAATTGTAAACGTAGGTTACTCCCCCACTTTTAGGAACATTATACAGGAAGAGGTTCTAGATCTCACTCTATCCACTCTTTTATCAGCAATTTCGTTAGAAAATGGAAAGAGTTCAGAAAAATTTCTTTATCATATCACATGCACATCCATTTTGAAATAGAAACCACATTACCATCTGCTACCACCTACAGAAGACCAAGAACCACAGACTGGGATCTATACGATGCACTTCTGCAGGACGGTCTAAAAAGGTGCAAGCGAAAGGTAAATGACTACGTGGATTTTGAACTTTGCTGACCAGATCTGACATCAACCATTGTGAATTCCTACCATGAATCCTGCCCAGAAGTCACTAGGCTTTACAACTAGGGATAAATCGATAACATTAAGGTATTACTCAAATCAGTACTTGTACTTGTATCAATCATCATCATACTCAGTATCGTAAAGGTATCGAGTACTTGTACATATTTAGAACTACGATTTTGCATATTTTTCAAAGTTATTGCATTTTTTTCACAAAAAATATGAAAATGCATATTATTTATCTTTTACTATTTTTTATACAAAAATTTAAGACAGCAATTATTTTTGTATAATATTTGATTTCAAAAATTATAGAAAAAGCCTCTCAACAGATTGTCCAACAACCGTTATTTATAGACGGGCTTGCTTATATAGCTGCGGAAATGTAGTGCGCATATCTTCCCATTCCTCTAATGGGTTGCTTTTCAAAGTTTTGCGCTTCCGATGCAAGTACAAAAGTATCGAGTACACAAATACTTGGTAGATTGAGAAAAATATCGAGTATGTACTTGAATTTACTTGTATCGATTCATCCCTATTAATAACAAACAGGTGGTGGAGTAACAAATTGGCCAAACTAGGGCAAAGGCCCGGAAGCTCTTAACAGAGCTAAACGAATCCGTGAATGGGAAACGTATAAAATTGCCCTCGCCGAGTACAATAACGAGATTAGATGTGCAAAAAGGATCTCATGGACTCTTTTCTATACAGGGATCAAGGACCTTACGGGAAGCGCAAGAATCCACAGAGCCCTCGCAAAAACGCACACTAATGAGTTTGGGCTCCTGAAAAGATCCGACGGATCCTTCACGAACAGCTGCATGGAAACCCTAAAATTGCTAGCCGAGGTGCATTTTCCTGACTGTTTGTCACTGAGCATAACCAGAGGTGCAAGTTTCTGGCCCAGGGTGTAGATAGATAGATATTGGTTGAGGTATGCACTGCGACCAGATCTGTTGTGCTCTAGTTCCAATAGGAAGTACAAAATATTCTTTGATGACATTCTTCGCCAACATGTTGGTCGTTAGTGGCGATGCTCCCGCACAATTTAGCAATTAGACGGCAGCGTTGATCCGGACTAACTCGGACTTAAGCCGCATCAACTACATGCATATGGTACCAACGACACGATGGATGTGTATAATTTAGCTCCGGAAAATTCGTGTTTAAAAACGGCAAAATGCCTTTGATTGGCGTAAAAACAACCAAAAACGAGGTAGAGACTCAAAAAGTGAGGGAGAATCAAAAAATATAGATCAACTTTAAGTGAAAAATAACAAAATTCTATAATTTAATTACTAAAAAATATTAACGGTGAGAAAAAAGACTCAAATTAAACAAATTTCAACGCATACAATTGCAGAACAAACGGATAACTCACTGAAATCGAATCTCAAAAATGAGTTTGTGTGCGAAGTGCAGTCGCTCCATTAGAGGAGAGAGCGGTATACGTTGTGAAGGAGTGTGTAAAAAGGTGTATCATTTGAGCCTTACATGCGCGGGTGTAGACAAATACAATGTGGAGATGTTTGAAGAAAAAAAAATGGTACGCTTTATGTGTGATGAGTGCGTAACATATATACAGAATGTCGACTTGGTGCTGCAAGATATGCAAATGAGTGTAAACAAAAATAACTCAATATTAAATGAATATAAAAGTGAGTTTGAAGATGTGATGTTGAAAAGTCAAAATGAAATAAAAGCACTTTTAGAAGCTGTAGAGGGTCGGTACACACAGAGAGTGGCAATGATGGAAAGATCACAAAAGCTGTTTGAAAAGAAAGTTGGTGAGATAAAAAGCTTGTATGAAATGATTGAAGAAGTAAAAAATAAAACAGAGACAATCGGAAAAGACAGCGAAAAGGTGCACAGTGAAATAAAGAAAATCAATAGCAATAATATCGAAAAAAGTCTGTCATACGCAGAAGCAATGAAAAATAATAACAAAGCAGGTGTAAACAAAAGCAAAGATACTACAGTGCCTGAACTAAAGAAACGTACTCCTATTATTGTTAAACCTAAAGTCAAACAAACGTGTGAAAAAACCAAGAAAGATCTAAACAATAAAATTAATCCTAAGGAACTAAAGATAACAGAAATTCCAGCTGGTAGTAATGGCATTATGGTGATCGATAGTGTTGATGAAAATTAAAGAGACAAAATAAAAGAAATTATGGACAAAGAAATTAGTAATGAATATGAGATAAAGATACCTCGTGAATATAAACCTAGATTATTTATAACAGGTATGCAATTGGAAAAGAATGGTGTTGAATTAACTGAATGTCTACGAAAACAAAACAAATGCTTTGAACAGGGTGATGTTAAAATTATTAAGCAATATAATGTTAAAGTTAGTCACAAAAATTATTATAATGCAATAGTTGAGGTTGATATGGAAATATTTACTGAAGCGTTAAAATTAGATAAACTCAATATAGGTTGGGAAAGGTGCAAAGTATACGATGGTGTTGATATAACAATGTGTTTTAAATGTAAAGGGTACAACCACAAAGCTGGTGAATGCAAAAATGAAGATGTTTGTAATAAATGCTTGGGTAATCATAAAACCATGGAGTGCAAGGATCAACATAAAATCATGTGCATAAATTGTATTAAAGCTAATGAGAAATTGAATCCAGGGCTTGACACCAATCACCCGTACAATAGCAGACATTGCCCAGTCTACTTAAAGCACTTAAATGTAAAAAAACAAAGGCTAGGGTATTAGCAACTAGCAATAAGACCACTGGCTCACTTGGACCATGCTAATTATATGCAACGTAGTGCATCGAGGTGCCAAAAAAGATCCACAAAGGACACCAATAATGACTTCAAATGTATCTACTTAAACATAAATAGTATAGTAGCTAACAAACCAGAGTTGGAAGTGTTGGCGGAAGTTCAAAGACCAGGCATCATCCTGTGCTCTGAAACATGTACAACCAAAGATATTCTAGATAATGAACTAGAAATAGCAACCTATAAAATGATAAGATGTGATTCCCATAGCAGGCACACAGGAGGTGTGCTAGTTTATGTACATAGTACAATTGCTGTTAAATAAATTTATAATGATAACATTAATGATAACGTATGGTGCATTATAATAAAACTGAAAAAGGTTGATAAAAAGTGGCAGATTGGTGTTCTGTACCACTCGCCAAGCACTAGTGATGCAGCATTTGTAGAATACCTAAATGAAATTCTAATTGATAAATACGAAAAAAGTAATCATAATATAGTAGTCGGTGATTTTAATATTAACATGAACTGTATATCAACATATAGTATTAAATTAAAAGACATATTTGCTATGATGGGTATGAGCCAAAAAATTGAATTTAATACGCGAATCACAGATACAAGTGCGTCGAAAATTGATTTATTATTTTCAAACTCAGATGAAGTTCACTGTACTAATTTGCAGCAATACACAATATCTGATCATGAAACTATAAAATTTAATATTAAACCGTCTAAAGCATACAAGATGAGACTGACCAAGAAAATTATAGCTTGGGATAAATATAATAGTGATACATTAATAAGCATCCTCAGATCATTTAACTTCAATTTTAATCTAAACTTATCTATTGATGTAAAAGTTCAATTAATTAATAACATTATGATTCAGGCTATGGAAAGTTTAACCTACGAGAAAGAAGTGCATATCAAGTCAATGAATAAATGGTACGACAGAGAATTGGCACAAATGAATAAATACAAATATAATATGTACATGCATGCGGTACAAACTGGAGAGTGGAATTAATATAAAAATATAAATAATTCATACAAAAAATTAGTCAAATTAAAAAAAATAAAGTACATGGAGAATAAAATCATTATGAATGAATACAATGCTAAAGAAATGTGGAAGTACCTCAAACAAACGGTTAACCTAAATAAAGATAATGAAGGGATAAGAAAGGTGATATTGGACGGCATACTGGTTGAAAACGAAACCGATCTGGCGAATGGTCTTAATAAATTTTTTGTAAACAGCGTGATTGAAATTAATAATAACATAGAAACCTGTCAAGTAGAAATAGAGGATTCACAAGCTCATTCAGAATTAAAGTTTGTTAAAATCACTACTGATGAAGTCATTCACATCCTAAAAGACTTTAAATATAAAATAGGAGGCAGAAAACTTCTATCCGAAGGTGTTCTAAAAGATTGTATATCGTATACCGGTTATTTCTATGCTCAAATAATCAATAACAGCCTTGAGGATGGTGTGGTACCTGAAATATGGAAAACGTCAATAATAATACCGGTGGAAAAAGTTAAAAAGACAATGCAACCTGAAGAACTTAGACCCATAAATACCCTGCCAAGTGATGCTAAAATTCTCGAAGTCGTTGTTAAGAATCAGTTAGTGAATCATCTTGAAGCAAACAATATACTAGTCTACCAACAGTCAGGGTTTAGGAAAAACCATTCCTGTGAGACAGCGCTGAACTTGGTGATATCTGAGTGGAAACAAGAGCTTAACAACAAAAAAGTAGTGGTTTCAGTTTTCCTTGACCTCAAAAGAGCTTTTGAAACGGTGGATAGGGAGATTTTACTAAAAAAAATGCAGCGGATTGGCATAACTGGTACGGAACTTACATGGTTCCGCAACTATTTGAAGCAGAGAAAGCAGAAAACAGTTATTAATGATGTGATGTCTGATGAATTAGAGGTACCCATAGGGTTACCTCAAGGCACAGTGTTGGCACCTATACTATTTCTTATATACATAAATGATATAGTCAATGCTATCGAAGGTTGTGAAATTAGACTCTTTGCTGATGACGCATTAATGATGATCAGCGAAAATAATATTAATACTGCAATTGCCAAAGTGCAACATGAACTAAATAATTTGTATAAATGGTTGTGTGGTAATAGACTGAAACTGAATATTAATAAAACTAAATACATGATATTAACAAGGAGAAATATCAATGGGGATGATATAACCGAGCTAAAAATAAATGATGAAATCTTACAAAGAGTTAACAGTATAAAATACTTAGGAATAATAATTGATAGTAAACTCAAATTTGAAGATCATATAAATTATACAATAGAAAAAGTTGCTAATAAAATAGGAGTTATGCAGAGAACAACTAAATTCATACAAAAGAAATACAAAATAATTTTATATAAATCAATTATAGAACCACACTTCGTGTACTGCCCGTCCATTCTATTCATAATATCGGATATAGAAGTAGACAAACTCCAAAAGCTTCAAAATAGATGCATGAGATTTATTCTTCAAAAACCTAAAGATACACGAACAGCCGACATGTTGAAGACTTTAGACTGGTTAAGTGTGAAACAAAAAATTTTCTTCCACTCCATGAAGTTCATATTTAATATCAAACATGGAAATGTACCTGAGTATCTAAATAAAAATATAGTATTAATTGAGCATACTCACAACATAAATACGAGGAACAAGCATAATTTCAAACTGCCGTTTTTCAGAACTGAAATTGATCAACAGAATATTTTCTACAAGGGTCTGAAAAGTTACAATGATCTGCCTATGGATATAAAAAGTTGCAACCAAATTACAGGCTTTAAAACAAAATTATATGAATATTGTAAAACCTTAGCTATAAGATAAAACTCTGTAATATATTCCAATTTACGAATTAGGCTTTGGCCGTAATAAATAAATAATAATAATAATAATAATAATAATAATAACAACCACACTCAGAGTGGGATAAAACGCCCCTGCGCAGAGGATTGGAGAATCGCCAAAGGCCTGCTCGACGAGGATAGAATCTTCTTCTTATTTGGCGCTGTAAGCGATTTTGGCCGAGTCCAAAACAGCACGCCAGTCATTTCTCTT
>NW_023458590.1:135209-151574 GCF_013731165.1 Rhagoletis pomonella | reverse complement strand
CTCATCCTTCTCTTCCGTCGGGGCATGGGCGCAGATGAGCGAGATGTTGAAGAATCTAGCTTTGATGCGGATTGTGGCTAGACGTTCGTCCACCGGGGTGAACGCCAGTACTCGGCGACGGAGTCTCTCTCCTACCACGAACCCAACACCGAATTTGCGCTCCTTTACGTGGCGACTGTAGTAGACGTCGCAAGGCTTCACGCTTACTTTACCTTGCCCCGTCCATCGCATTTCTTGGATGGCGGTGATGTCAGCCTTTGTCTTCCCGAGGACATCAACCAGCCGGGCAGAGGCACCTTCCCCATTAAGGGTCCGGATATTCCAGGTGCATACCCTTAAATCATAGTCCTTTATACGTTTGCCGTGGTCGTCATCAGAAAAAGGGGGTCTCATCCGAGGCTGTTTGCTTCTTTCGAGGATAGAATAAGGTGGGCTATATATGCCTCAGCGCCTTCCAAAGCACCTGGAGCAGATGGCATTTTCCCAGCTCATCTTCAAAAGGGACTTTACCGCTCATACCACTTTTCAGAGCATGTTTCGCGTGGGATTCCCTCCCTTCCACTACAATGGCAGGAAGTGACGGTCCGCTACATCCCACAGTGGGCGTGAAAACAAGCAGACCAACCAAAGTCATACCGACACATTAGTCTTACGTCCTTTCTACTAAAAACAATGGAAAGAATCGTAGACAGACATTTCAGGGATAATTTCCTTACCAGGAACCCTTTACACAGACACCAATATGACTATCTTCCAGAAAGATCTACTATACACGCTCTTCAGAATCTAACAAGGGAAATTGAAAAGAACCTGGAGGACAAAGAGGCGGCGGTGGGTTGTTTCTTGGATGTGGAGGGCGCTTTTGACAACACGGAAGACTTCCTAATAGACAATTGCATCCGGGCAGAGAGGTTGACAAACCACATGTCGCTGGATAGCAAACGTACTTAAATTTAGAACTATTACATTCACTCTAGGACAGTAAAGGGTCAGACTCTTAGCTATGAAAGGTTTCCCGCAGGGCGAAGTGATCTCCCCTCTGCTATGGTTCATCGCAGTAGATGAACTACTCTGCCTTCTTAGCGAAAACGGCTTCGACGTTCAGGGCTATGCGGATGACATTGCCATCCTAATCAGAGGTAGCTTCGAAGATACCACCTCCAAACTCCTACAGAATGCTCTGAACATAGTCGCCAATTAGTGTAGTAAAAATGGGTTAAACGTAAACCCGAAGAAGACTAGGATAGTCGTTTTCTCAAGGAAAAGCAAAAGGGACAAAGGGAACCACTCCTTCCAGGTGAAAAGATACACTTCTCCAAAGAGGTCAAATATCTAGGTGTTATCCTTGCTGACAAGTTCTCATGGAATCCACATCTAGATAAAACTATTCAAAAGGCCAGTGCCTCTGTCTGGAGCTGCCGGAAACTTATGGGACAGAACTGGGGCATCAGACCTAAACTGGCGAGGTGGATGTATGATGCCATCTCCAAATCCATTCTCACCTATGCTGCACCCGTCTGGTGGAAGAAGGCGGAAGTGAAGTCCACACAGGCCAAGCTCAGCAAACTACGATGAGAACAACACCAACGGCGGCTCTCGAGATGCTTCTTGACCGGCCCCCCTTCACATTGTAATCAAGAAAGAGGCTCTACTGTTTACAGCAAGGCTCATTTCAAAGGACAATGTAGAGCAGTGCACGGGCTTCTAAAAAAATAATAGTGGTCGATTTTACATACATACAAAAATTGGTAGAAGTTGGTAGATTTTTTTAAAGAAACAATATAAGATAGTTTTTACTCAAATAGGACAAATGAAGGCGAATACAGGTAAGGTGGCGTTACTAGAGCAGCTGGATTTTCGCCCCGGTTATTCTTAATGCCAAAAGCAAGGCCAATTTATACAAGGTGGTGTTGGCAAAACAATAAAATTTTCCGCACGATGGTTCTAAATGTCAAATGTTTTCTCTCAAATACATTGTCAAATGAAAAAGCAAACTCGATACGGATCACGGCCCTATATTGCATTAAAACAAACATTTACTCTGCACTTCAAAATTGTTTGAATAGAATTAGTTTTGAAATGGATGAAGTTTGCACACCATTCGTTTGGCAGTCTCCCGCGAAAAACGTATTACAAGCGAACAATATTTTCATAAACAGCTAATAGAGATTCGATTTCACTTTTAAATTGGTTATGGTCAGAGTTAATTTTTCATATTTAGCTCTGATCCAGTACTCCATGAACTTACAGGTTTTTACACGAACTTGCCGGAAGTTACAGGCAAAATGTTCCTGTACTCTAAAACCCTGTAAATGAGAGTGATTTTTGGAGAGTTGTGTAGAGAATGAAGTTGTAAGATTTTACCCGAACTTTTTCTTCTGGTAAAATTATGAAAAGTGTCAAGCGATAATCTGTTTGACGTTTTTACAGGAAAAATGCTTTTTTGTTCCCGTACTTTTAGGTTGTTACTCACTTTTTACTCTCACTTCAGAGAATAATTTTGTTGTTTGACATTATTACAGGATTTTACACGAAAAGTATTGGATCAGAGCTTTTATTTTAGGTGTGTTCAATGAAAAAATATGTATACATCGCGTTCATTTAAATCCCTTTGCTTTCTTTCCGAAAAATATTGGTAGATTTTTAACCTTTGTTGGTAAAAATGGTAGAAAATACAATACAGCTAAAAAGTTGGTAGATCTACCAATAAAGTGGTAAAGTCCGTTGACTGGTGTAGAGGACAAGAAGTATGTACACCCTTCCACCCTCTGGGTTATAGAACAAGAAGATGGGTTGCGCATAAGCTTTGTGGACCTGTGCCTTCCGGGTTTAACTTCTCACAAAACTTCAAGATCCTTTTCCCGACAGCAATAACAGGGACAAACGAACGACTTAAACCCCGGAAGGACAGCCACATCTGGTATACTGACGTCTCAAAGACTGACCACGGCGTCGGAACAGGAGTCTACGGCATACAACCCAGACTACGCACTGTGCTAAGTTTGCCTTGTTAATTCTTGTTGCTTATTTTCCACTATTTCACTTTTGCTAAGCCAACTACAATCAAGCGCAGCTATTCCGCTGCAATTCACTTGATCATGTGGTTGTTGGTTTTGTTGGTTTTTTGTTAATATTTCTATTATTAGAATGTTTAACTTATAGGTGTGCTCGTCCTTAAGTTATTTGTTTTTGTTATTTTTATGGCCTTATAACAATTATATTCAACAATTTTTATGAGCTTGAGCTTTTTCAAATTATTGTTGCTTTTCCACAATAAGTTTTCACTAAAAACGGCCTCAAGCTCATAAAAATTGTTGAATATAATTGTTATAAGGCCATAAAAATAACAAAAACAAACAACTAAGAAATGTGATTTCGAATGAACAATTTTTTTAACATTGAATAAGAAAAAGACTATGGAACAAAGTATTGCAATGATATGTATGCATAGGCTACTTTTAATACATATTTGTGTATGTACATAAATAAGTGAATAGATTCTTGAAGGATTATTTGTTTTGTAATATTATTTGTTTA
Source organism: Rhagoletis pomonella (assembly GCF_013731165.1). Classification (NCBI taxonomy): domain Eukaryota; kingdom Metazoa; phylum Arthropoda; class Insecta; order Diptera; family Tephritidae; genus Rhagoletis; species Rhagoletis pomonella. Next base: position 148,037 of record NW_023458590.1, on the reverse strand, counting down.
TATTTTTCTTTTGTTGTTATAAAAGTTTGTCATGAATATTTCTTCTTGAGTGAATTTATATTCACGTAGTTTTTTTAAGGAATCGGCATCGGCCGATTCTTTGCCCTGGACTCTAAAACGCGAGACAGACGGGCATGCTTATGCAGATAAACTAGCACGCAAATGCGCATAATAATTTTACCCTGACAGACGGCAGTATTGCGGATTAACGAGCCGCGAGGTCGTGGGTTCAAGTCCCACGGCCAGTAGAATTTTCATTTAATTCGTTTTTATTTAATTATTTTTTTAACGTTGCTTTCAGTTAGTTGTTGTTGACTTTTTAATAAAATTCATCTCTAAAAATTTAAATTAACTAATAGTAAAATAAAAAATCAGATATAAAATAAAGCAAATGAAAATAAAATAAAGTAAAATTTAATATATAAGTCAAATAAAATAAAAAAATCAATAAAATAAATAATAAAACCCAAAAATTTGTTCGCAATCGCTCCAACCCAGGATCGAACCTGGCAGGCTTGTAGCACGCAACCACTCGGCTACCGTGGACTCCAACTGGCCTGCGTTTTTGTAATCGAAAATTCCCCGGATCCGAGTTAATTCACAAAAATTTCGTGCATTTGTTCGGCTGCTCATGCGCATTTTAAAGAGGAAAATGCATGAGTTAAAGCAAATAAAGGTTGTTCATGCAAATAAGCGAGCCGTTTTTCAGCCCTATAATATTGGCTTATTATTTAATACTAAAATGTTGTGAAAAATTAATTAAAGGCAAATAGCATAAAAAGGCAACATCTTTTTTCTTCTCCTTCTTCGAAATTTGTATATTTGGAATCAAGGAAAACTAAATGGTGTTAATTTTAATCGAAACTCTACCTTTTAGGAAAAAAGGCAACTTCCATAAAATCCGTTTCCTGATAATATCTATCTACTGTGTACTGACATTTTCGCACTTCTTGGAGAACGCAAGGTAATATACATAAAGTAATAAAATGAGGGAGATACAAATGAATGCTATACCTATGTATGTACGTATGTGCGTCAAAAGACCGCCCCTACCACAACCTGCAAAGTCAGAGAACGCCATGTCATACGAGTGAATAAGTGATTGTGAAGAAAAGGAAAAACAGGAAAAGTAAAAGCTAAGAATGACGGATGTTGTGGCACTCCCAGTTGAGAATTTCTGATGTCACTTACTGGTCTTTTTACTTTACCACATTTTAATATTCGCCCTGCTAACTTACGCGGTTACAAGCACGCAGTGTTGCCAAGTTTTGAAAGAAAAATTGCGTTTTTTCTCGAAAAAATTACATAAAAAATTTTATTGTAGAGATGCCGATTAAAATTAATAAAAATCAATGTTTCCTGCTCGACGGTCGACTTTATTCTGTTTTCTATAAATGCAAATATTTTCGTCCAAGGGACGTTAACATTCTTATTCTTATTTTTTAATTTGCAGCAACGCGTTTGCGTTTCGCTTAGATTTAAGCAAAATTTATAAATTTTTTCGTGACTGTTTAAACGTTAAGTCTTTATTCGTTTTGCTTAATTTTTTCTACAATTTCTATTAAACGGAAGCAGAAACAAAAAATTTAGTTTCATGGACTATGTGGTTGTTTAAATCTACACTGCGGTCCATTGTGATCTCGTGAACTAAAGGAACATAAATAACTTTCCTTTCCGTCCGCTTGACACCTGAAACATAACGAAATTTAATTTCTCTTTTTGTAGTGTTTTATTTGAGCGTATTATCTATCTACCGGCGAATAGTGGGAAAAATCGCTTTTTTAAAAAAAAGTTCCCTACTTGAATACTCGTAAAAATATAATAACTTCAGCCCAAACTAAAAGTCGATTCCTCGTTACATCAACATTGACGTTTTTTCTGATAGCAGTCGCCATTCGGCAGGCAGTGCCAAATTACCGAATATAATTCTGGCATGATTGAAAGTGCTGCCACATATTTTATTGGCAAACATATGCTCTCACGGTTATGGTTGTCATTGTGGAATGAGTATGTTTTCATTTTTACAAAGGTGCTTACAAAATTTAGGATTGCTATAAATTTTGCTTCCATTTTTTAAGATTTACAGATTTGGTGCCTTCAAATTAAAAAAAGAGCACCAAAAAACGCACTAAGCACCAAATTCAAAAATTTTGGCGTTTTGAATAAATAAAAGCGCTAAATTTAGTGTGAAAAGCACCAAGTTGGTAACAGTGCAAACACGTGATAGACTAACAGACAAATATACTGCGAGTATCATTTTAACATCTACATTAACTACTTTATGAGCGGGTTGTTGTAGGTATACATACAGGGACTTTCGACTTGTTAGCCAGATGTTAGCGCAAAATGTTTTAGAACTTATACGTACCTACTGTATTTCAATAGTTCGGCTTCGCTAATTATTCAACTGCTTCACTCGAAATCATTAAAGTTTAAGGTGCACACGCGAAAATCGCCCTGTATTTAAGTTACTGCACCCATACATTTCAGTTGCTCATTCTAGTCGAAGCTTACCGTTAAGGATATTTTAGATTCAGTGGTCATTCAACTGTTGTACTAAGCGCTTCCTTCGAAAATTATCTAGAATAAAATAAACTATGTAAAAGAGAGTTTTACCTAAAGAAAAGCAGTATTTTTAATATTTCGTACATACATATAACAAATCGGTTTAATCGAAAGGACATCCTGACCGTAGTCACTTTAAATCTAATTATTAAACATTCAAAATTAAGCAGTGAACATGGAAGAAGATCCCGAAACTGTTTGGCTGGAGACTGTTACTATGGGTGGATTCCGAGTGTGGCATATAATTGCCATTTGTCTGGGAATATCTTTAAGTATTTGTATGTGTGAAGGCAAACAATGTGTATGTGTGCTTATAACCTGCAGGGAAAGCTACTAGTTGTGAACAAGAATTCTATTTATCAGTTTGCGTTTCAGCCCAACTTCTACCCTTTTTCAATGATAGCGACAGGTATTTTTAACATGGCGATGTCCTATTCATCCCCTGTGAAAAGCATAAGTAAGAAATTTTGCTCGCGGCGCTTTAGCAGTCGCTATGGCCGACAGAGAAAAGCACTGGCGTGGTATTCCTGAGGTCCAAGGTTCAAGTCCTGACGAAGGGGAATTTTTTTATCTTTTTTTTTTTATTTGGGGTTTTTATTGTACTTTTAAAATTTTTTTTTAAAAAAGTAATTTTTTTATTTTTTTATGGCACAAGCATGATACAAAAAAGAAGGTACCCACCAAACAATTTGTGTTGCCAGCAATAAGAAAATGTGTCGCCCTCGGAAACAAATTTATTGTCGGTAATATTGCCATCGAATCGATTTCCTATTACCGGTCGCTTTAAAACGTCCGCGGAAGGCAACTCGCCTGGGCGAGTCGTTTTCTTATTACCTGAATAAGTCCTTTTCTTATCGCTTCAGGCGATATTTGGAATAATTTTATTCTTTTTAATACTTCATTTATTTTTATGTATACCAAATTGCAACTTACAATCGGAATTAATTCATTTTCTCGCTGTGAGGCTTCCTATTTTTTCAATCTTGTCCTTGGGCATAATTTAGATGCTTTTGGCCAATACTATTGACGCCATATTCATAAGTTTCGGAATTTTTGAGAACTTTTTTATTCAAAATTGACATGAATGAAGTGATGTTGCCGATTTTTCACCACAGCAATAAATCGGTGAGTCGCCAATTTGTTGCCATTGACGATTGTTGCCTATTTCTCATGTTTTGCATGGTGGGTAGCTTCACTTCAAATTTCTTTGATGGATACAGGCATTTTTGAAGTTTCATAACTTGTACATATTACAAGCGGCGTTGCCACATTGTTAGGAATAAAATATAAATGATTGTATTTCGGGATGGGAGTATCTGCTGTTTTTAATGGGCCATAGTCTTTTCTGACGATTCTGGTACCTGATAAGGAAAAGATAGTTCCAGTTTAAAATTTTTTTGCGGATACTAGCATTCTTGCAGTTTTTAGCAATTATGATTACAAAAACACACGCCGTTTATGGCATTACCCTGCAAAAATCGTTGGACCATGTAGTCTATTTGTGGTAAATTGGAGTACTTACAAGAGTGTTCCTCTGTCATGCTGTAGCGGACCAACTCGTGTCTCTGCGCCAGCTTATTGTTTGTTATCCGATCACTGATCGTGTTTTAACGAAATGATATTGAAGTTGAGCACTTGAAAGCACATTTGCATGTCTGGCTGTAGCTGAACGTGCAGAGATGCTCGCTGTTAGTTCTTAGCTCCCAGTATGTTCGGGTTCGAATGCCGTCTGAGGCAACATGTAATTTTTAATTTTTGTCTTGGTTTTTATTAATTTCGAAAAAACATTTGAGAAGTGAAGAACAAAAGCGTGTACAAACGAAAAAATATAACAACAATGCCATTGTTAATATGTTGGAGTAGTTTTGTGCTACTCTGATGTAATGCAGGGATGGAGTATATGGTCCTGCCCTAGGACATCGCAATGTTAATTGGACCACACTTTTTATATAAATTGTGGTTAATTTTTGAGTACTCCTTGGTCCTTAGGGAGTACTCTTTACACGCATGCATGGAGTAGTCGCGATTTTTGCAGGGTAGTGCAACAAACTAGAGAATTATTCTTTCCGTGATAACTTTTATTTGCGTAGTTTTGAAACAAATTAACATACATACATTAATATACACATGTGCATAAACAAATCAGTTCTGCTTGGATGAAAATCCAGTTAATGTATGTATGTCTGTATTCGAGTTTACTTACATATATATACATACATACATATGTATATGTATACGAGTATACTTACCTATACGAGTGTAAGAAATGCAATAGAGTATCCTAAAACTTTGTAATTGAGGAAATATTTTGTCTTAGTATTATTTAAACTACATGTAACATGTACTTATGTGCATTAAGTTGTAATTTTTCTCATCTTTTTATTTTGGTATTTAGTTTTGTTTTCTTTTAATTGATAATTTAAATATCGAATGCGGAAAAATTTTCTTCCCAAAAAAAATCGTTTTATAACTTTTTGCTCCAGCGAAAGTTCGGATTTGTTGATAATTTCTCACCATTTAATCGGATAAGTGCCGAGTTTAATTCCTCTAAAATGCTCACAAAGTTAGAACTCGGTTTGTAAAGACCACCTTCCGACACGCAGTTTACATAAGTGTAATTATTTTGCTTCGTTTCACTTGTTCTCGACCCGAACTGCTTTAAACGCATTTTCGATACAATATATCCTGCAAAATTTTCTAGTCCATCGAACTCTATATCGATAATTCGTCCTCTTCATTTACTTCTGCAAGCTATTTTGCAAATAGCGTTCTGAAATATATATAAAAGAAATATATATTTAAATGTCCATATGTTTAACATAGCAGCTTTTTGTTATTACCTCGTTTTCTGCGGCACTGCACTTTTGCATAAAATGGTTCTGTTTTTGGTAGTATTTATATCCGTTAGAGCAAAATGCGTTGAGCAAATAAACGAAACTTTCGGAAGATTTTCCTCATCGACGTCACAAGCTTCTAACCACTTACTTCTGATAAAAGGGAGCTTTGGGAATTTAAAAAACTTCAACCCGGAATACTTGCACAAATGTACGGAATTTGTGCAACCTTTAAACGCGCAAGTCATTTTTTCTTTTTATTGTTTTAATAAAAGATTTATATTATTCTTTGTATGAATATATTTTCTGTTTGAAAATTTTCAAAAAGCAGTTAAAAGTTATTTATTTATTGTAGCTGGTAGCTTGATTTCTTCAGCAAAAGTCAAATGGCTAACATGGCGACCAAAATCATTGAGTGAAACTACCTTCTTTTTTGTATCATGGGCACAAGTATTTCTTTCCATATCGTCGCTGCGCCAACAAAAACAGTTATATGTTTTTTAATAACTTTTCAGGAGAGCAAAAAAAACTGATTCATGTTGCCAATAGGCAATATTTTGCAAATGTATTAAAAAACAAATATATTAAAAATATGTTATTGATTTATGAAAAATATCAATTTTTTTACCAACTACGACGTGATCAACATTTGCGCCGCTTTAAAGCACATAGCTGTTTTTATACACGGTTTAAATTTGCTTTTGGCGGTATGGAATCGTATGCAATTTCTACATAATACTGCCGTTAGGCCTAGATGCAATGTTTAGAAGTTCAGGACTCGATTAGTTAACTGCCCGTTGCTCCTGTTATGTAATGAAAAATTGTCAGAAACGTTTTTATTGGAATTTTGTAATAAAAATTAATGCAAAGTGGTGAGTGGACACATATTTCGTACAAACCATGAAATTGCCAGAGATGCGAACTGTTTTTTCGGTCAGCGTATTAACTCGACCCAATGCACTTTTTCAAAGGTAAATTGGGGTGATATCCAATCAAAGCTCGTCTATACAAGAAATTGAATATCGTTGAATATTTATTAAATCCTTTCACATTTGTATACATTATGCACATTTGCATAACATAGTAAATTACAAAAAAATGGAAAACTAAGTATTTATCGAGATAGATTATCATAAAACGAATGGAAATCTTTGTGTATATATTACTTTAATGTTTGAAGGCTGTTGTGTTTAGATTGATGAATTTTTTTTTACCATCGTACAATAGCTCCGTTTCGTATTGCTGTAATAACAGAGCTCGTTTTTGTGGCAATGATGTCCAGCAGTCGGTATGACGCAACTTGAATTTGACTTCACCATTTACATAAAGCAATCCTCTCATACTGCCTACTGGTGCTTCCCCAGGTTTTTTACCTGGCCTTATAGTTGTAAATTAAAAAAAATGTATACTCTAAATAATTAATAATATAAGGATGTGATGGCCTCGCCTGTCGCATACGACTTATGTAGTCCATTGGTGCATGTATCGGTGGATTGAATACAATTGGGCAATTCACAAGGTGTTGTGAAGTTATATTTTCCTAACAAAAGTTGTGTTAAAACACGACGGTTGTGAACACCTGTTACGATTATTTATTATATCTCAGCACTTAACCTCACATAACACCGAATAAACATAGGTTGCAGAGTTGTATCGTCATGTGTTATTTTTCTTCACAAAACAATAACAACATTTTTACAACTGTCATGAAATATCATGACTTCACGACAAACACGACAAATACGACACCTTGTGAATTGCCCAATTATCTAATGTAGAGTGGACGCTGTCTACCTCCACACTTTTTACCTTTGTTAATTGTCGGATTCCAATTGCAAGCAATCAAATTAAATAGTAGAATCTATGTAGTGTAAGTGGTATGTGCATAGATATGTATATATGTATTTAGATGGTTTATAATTATTTTTTACATCCAAATCAAAGCACACTCATCAGCAGGGAACGGATTTAATGGAAATTGCCTTTTTTTCTGCTAAAAAGATAGAGTATATTCGATTAAGAATGTCCACGATTTAGCTTTCTCTGATTCCATATATACACATTTGATGTTGCCTTTTTTAAGATATTTGCCTTTTTTTGCCTTTTTTTGCCTTTTCTACCTTTAAAAAAGTGATTATAGCATTTAAAATATTTTTTTAAAGATTAAAAAATATACACATGCCCATGCGACTTATAGAAGCGCAGGGACCTCTTGCCAAATTGGTGTTAGAAAAATTCAAAGCAGTTTTCTCAGCTAACGTAGGCTTGGAGATAATAAGGGGTGTGGATAAAATTGTAAAGGGCGAGGAAAACGCCCTTATTCCTGATAATATGAACGTTTCAAACGTTCCATATTTAAATTGGGCTCCACTTGTATCAACTTACGTCGAGCGCACATTTCGTACATTCAAGGCTTTTCTTCGCGAAAATCGAATGAAAATGCTGCCAGAAAACTTCAAAATGCATCTTGTGGTTCAATGTTACTACAACTATACAGATTAAAGTTTTATGAGTTAGAAACTTGAAAGGATAAAATAGTCAAAGGTTCAAAGTACAAATTTTTCATATAATGAAACTAGTTCATAGTTTTTCTCTTTTCACTTGTAATATAAACATTTCTAAAAAAATATATTTTTTGTTTGATCTTCGTATTTTCTGTCTTTTTTTAGTGCCTTATTTTGCTTTTTTTTGCAATACCTAGCGCCTTTTCCCTCCTTTTTCGCTATTTTATTTTGCCTTTTCCAGCCTATTTCGTTATTTTATTTTGCCTCTTTTATAGGTTTTTAGGTCCTAAAAATCCATTCCCTGCTCATTCGCCTGCGATCAAGCTAGTAAGCATATACCCGTTTTTTCAGAGTATTTCTAGTACTGTGGCACATAACTGTTTTTGGTCAGTTCTAACCCAAAAGGTATATAAGAGAACGGCAAATGCAGTAATGTGTCCAATAGTTAGTGTTAATAAAATATGCAATAAAAAAAATTGAAAAAAATCCCATAACCGTTTTTATTGGCGCAGCGACGACTTACAATGGAAGTAAAGCTCAGTTACGCAAGACTTAGACTTGCCTGACTTGAAAATTGTATATCTGGCAAATGAGCGGCGCGTTTAATTAGCTACTCAAAAAAACAACTTCACTTAGAAACTTGGAGAACTATAGACTTTTGATTTCTAAGTTAAGTTTTTAAGTGCAAAGAGAGTCGTGAGAGAATCATGCTGCCATATTATGTTTTTCACTTATTTTGAATAAAAATCCTCCAACAACAATTATTTTTTGTACAAATACAATTCATATGGCTATCGAAAAACAAATTTTCAAATAACGACAGAAAAAAAATTTAAAAAAAATCACAATTTGGTACGCTTAAATACATTTATTTCAATTATAATTTTTATCCAATTTACCTCAAACAAATTAAACGTTTATGATTTTGCGAGTACAAATACAAATACTGAGGATAAAAAAGAGAAAAAGCAATAAATGACACGGAGAGTAATCGTTTCTAAGTTTCTAGCTTAATGTATTCAACAAAGTGTGATTGAATTTGACATTGCTATCAGAAGAACCATCCTATAAAGTCAAATTGAAAACATTTTGTATGAATTTTGAACCGATTGTTTATATTTTTTGGCATAATAGTACCTTAAAAGAGAACCTAACTGAGTTGTCAATCACACCTTGTTTAATACACCTTGGTTTCTAGGTAAGTCAAATTTGTTATTTATATTTCAATTGAAATAATTATTTTGACTTACATTGATTTAATTCGAAAAATCTTAACCGCCTCCAAACGGGCTCGAACCTGCGATCTCAGAGCCAGAACCGGTAGTCTTCACGCGACGTCACATCCGACATTTGTAAGAAAAGAAATTAATTCCGTTTTATTTTTGGCTTTAGCAATTCAAAGCAAAATCGCTGAACGCTTAAGTTCTTCGAAATTGTCGAACTGGTAGGCCATTGCTTTAGAATATACTAATTAATGAACAAGTATTTTTACTGACTGGTTTGGCTTTTCGCTGCAGGATATGTACATACATTTATATATATTAGCTTGCAAACGGGCGGATAATTGTGTTTACAATATTTACGATACATATGTACATACATATATAAAACCTTAACAAGTATAGTATTTAATAGGATAACCTCCCAAATGCGGTCTTACACATTTATTTATGGTGCTTACCATAACCATACGACACCCAACTATTGGCAAGTTTTGACTTCTTATTTTTTAATTATTTCATTTTCATTATGTTTTTTTTATTAAAATATAGCTCATTCTATAAACCATATACATATGTAAGTCCAAGTTTAAAATTTTTTACAAAAATTTAAATAATTCTTCACTTGGGTTGTGATTAGGGCTGATGATTTGACCCGGGTATCCGGGAAGTGTAGTAATAACCCGGGTACCCGGGCATCCGAAAAAATGTGGAGAGGTAAAATCTAAGCGCATTTACGATTATACACCGCAAACGAGCGTACATAGGAAAATCTATAAGAATCTTCCATACAATAAGGTGAAAAATTATATTATAGTATAACCGCATCTAATAGTAGCAATAACTTTACAATTATAATAATAATAATAGATTGGCGCTTACACATATGTTAGTGTTTGGCCGAGCTTCTCCTCCGACTTGTGGCGTGCGCCTTGATATTGTCACACAAGGCGAAGGGACCTACAGTTTTACGCCGACTCCGAACGGCGATTGTATTTTTATGAGAAGCTGTTTTTCATGGCAGAAATACGATCGGAGGTTTGCCATTGCCTGCCGACGGACGACCGCTGTGAAGAAAAAACATTTTTTCTACATTTTTTGCGATGTTGCTTTGACCAGGGTTTGAACTCGGGTCCTGCGGAGTGGAAGCGCGCACTGCTTACCACTACACCACAATTGTAGAAGTATTATTTGGCACTGCTTTTATAACATCTTTGGCATTTGGAAGTACAATGGTGATGGTGAAAGAGAGAGAGAAAAGCATAAGGGTCAATCCATGCAAAATTTACACTAAAAATTTTTTTCCGCTCAAATTATTTTTCTTTGCATTCTTTGGGTAAAAATATGATACACGTATTTCTTTATTTTTATTTGACATATACGGTTATATTTTTTTTTGAACTTTAAGTATGCCAAAAAAGGACTTTTTAAATATATGCTTCCGCACAAACAAGCATTTAGTAAAAAAAACCTAATCATCGCACCATTTATGACTTTTTCTTAGCTTTCATATGAGGATTACGAGAAGTCGATGCAATTATTTTTTAATACAAAAAATTTGATATTAAAAAAATAATAACAAATCAACTCCTGAAATTTTCTACTGCGCAGTATGTGTGACACCTCAGCTGTGTATCTGTTCAGGAACTTTCAATTTTTTTGGCATTTGCCTGAAGAGATAAAATTAGACTTTAACCAAATAAACTAAAAAGAATGAAGGTAAACTCACCAGATATTGTTCAACATGACTGACATGAATGGCAGAAAGCTTAACCTTTTCAAAGTAAAAATATGCTAAAAATTAGATGAGTGCCTGCATTGAAGTTCATTAAAGGACCAGGACACCAGGACATATTGTTTAAATCGGGACAAATCCTGGAAAACCAGGACGTCTGGCAGCCCTAATCTTCATGTTCTTTTATTTTAACGATTGCATTTTTTATTATAATAAGGACAATAAATGGAACATACTGGGTGTAAAATTGACTAATGATTGCCATAGGTAAAGAAAAATCAATAAAAAATATCTGCATTTCATATACATAGGTAAGTACATGCATATGTATGCATATCTACATATAAGTACATATGTATGTATACATATCTGCATATCTACATTGACAAATACCACGATTGAGAGAAATAGAGATTGCGCCAATCGCGGTACCGCTAATCCGCTCTTTGTGATTTTGACAGCATGAGCTGTGTGCGTGACGTCATCTTGGTGCAATTGTTGAATATGAGCATACGAAAAAACCAAATAACAATTTTAATATATATGCGTTAATATTTCTACGTGGCTCTAAACAATTATAAAGACATTAAAAAGCAAAATGAAGTGTGCAGTGGCAAAGTTTAATAGTGAAAACAAATGGAAAGCGTGCTATATAAGTTTTTTTTCGTTTCCTACGGACGCAAAGCTGGTGAAAAAGTGGAAGCAGTTCTGTCCGGGAGGACATGCATTAAACACCAAATCGAGCTTTGTGCTATGTGTGTGAGCTATGAGCTTCTACATTGAACTATGTTGGCCTTTCCTTGGTGAATTTTCGTAGGTGGAAATATTGGTGAATGTAGACAGTTGCTGGTTTAGTTTGCTGGCAATGGCATACATACCAAAGCAGTGTCTACAGTAAATAGATACATGAACTTCACTACCTACTCATTTTTGTTAGTACCTGATTCTTTTAGTGCTGGTATGAGGTAATGCACCAGTGGATAAGGTCGCCATTCGCTAATTCAAGCGGCATCTTACCGCTCTGTTTCGTACCTAATACAAAACAGTGCCCAAATTATTATACATTCAAAAGTTCAGCTTAAATTATGTTTTGCTGACATAGAATATTTGCTTCCAAAAAAGCCACACTCATGCATCCTCTGGGAAATGGTACAAAAGTCATCAAATAAAAGCTGTGGAGTCAACAGCTGTGGAGTTTATGGCGGTTGGCTACCGTCCACAAATATAAATATGCACTCTGCTTGGCTTTTTAAAATGGCAAGTCCAAAAATTCACTTTGCTGCACACCTTCCTTTTGGTCTACATGAAATTGCAAACACTGTTAATACATCCATTTTATCATGTGCTAAAAATCGTACTTATCTAAAGGGCTACATGTCCAAAATTATTGCTACGTGTTCCTAATTAATCAATCTATGTATATTTATTGATTCCTGCAAAATTGGGCCATGTAATATTAAAATTAACACATTTTTCTGCATTGTTTACATATTTCTATATGCGTTTTGGCATTTCTCTCTCGCAATTGCACCAAGATGACGTCACGCAAAAATTACGCTCAAAAATCCTCTCTCATTGGCGCAATCTTGTATTCTATCATTCTTGGACAAATACATAGTTTAGGAAGAGCCTGCCTGAAACTATACAAGAAAGCAAATGCATGTATAGAATTGACAACAACAACCACGCTGTCAAATTTAAATAGCGGCAAATCAGCTGCACTTGATATCACACAGTGAGCTTCAACAAGTTATTCCCCCTTATTCTAGAACCCGAATTTTCGTAATTCGTAATTCGTAGCTACGCTACGAAAAACAAAAAATCCACATGCTGCAACCCTTGCGGAAACATGTTCAGCATTGCCAGCTATCAGTTGTTTTTCGAAGATAAATGAATGAAGGAAAACAAAGTGGAAAGGAATTTAAAAAAAACACTCATCATGTGCTTGTTTATTGTAAAACTGGTTAATT
>NW_023458590.1:133834-135109 GCF_013731165.1 Rhagoletis pomonella | reverse complement strand
TGGTTGTTGTTGTCAATTCTATACATGCATTTGCTTTCTTGTATAGTTTCAGGCAGGCTCTTCCTAAACTATGTATTTGTCAATGTAGATATGCAGATATGTATACATACATATGTACTTATATGTAGATATACATACATATGCATGTACTTACCTATGTATATGAAATGCAGATCTTTTTTATTGATTTTTCTTTACCTATGGCACTTAAGACTTTCAGTAATAATACCCAATTATTTATTTAACCCTTTTTTAATACTAACGATATTTATTGGTCGCCCCATTGCATTTTTCGGGGTTTTTGTGGGTTTTTGGCGGACCTATAAATTATAGTTGCGATGAAAAATGGTTAAATAAACAATTGCATATTATTATTGGGAATCTCCATATAAAATACATGGAAAACTTTGGGCGCTTTGAGCGACCTCTAAATATTTTTTGACTTCAAAATAAAAAGATAAGGGTATATTTTTTGGTATAGAACAATCCTAGGGGGTAAGAGCATAAAAATTCCGACTTTACTTTTTCACATGCATTTTTGGGCCACCCTAATGTACATACATACCTAGCATATAAGTTCTTATGCATTGAGTGCAAAAGAGTGTATTTTAGTACAAAACGTAATGAAATTTTATGTTCCTAATTATGTTTTATGTAATGCATATACATGTAATATATGTATGTACATATATTTTAATCCATACATACATATGTAAGTACATACATGTATATGTAATGTTGCATAACAAGCCAATTAATTGAATTATATTTGATTTCTCAATGTTATTGTGGCTTATTAACATTTAATTTTAACATTTTTATTGAGCTTTGTACCACGATAATTTTATTAAGAAAAATTTAAAAAGCAACAAAGTCTAAGCGGTAGAAGTTGTAGCAGCTATTTCGGAGATCACCACATCTCCTAATCAGACTTCTTTTTTCCAGACTTCTATGCTATACACACCCCGTAAACTCGTGTTGCTAATTCATTTTTCCTTATTCAACCTACTGCTCAAAACAACCACGAAATTCTTTCAAGGTTTTATTCTAGGACAAAATAGAAGATATTCCGAACCAGCATCAAAATCATCCATCGAGCCCTTTTTGAGAAATTTTATTTTTTCTTAAAAATTGCTTTATTTATTTCTTGAACAATTTTCATATAAAGTTAAGTACGTATGTATGGTCAATTTTATGACGATCGATCGATTGACACCCTCTATCTATGTATATGTTGAAAATTATATGAAAAAGTTAAAAAACCCTTTTTACAAA
>NW_023458590.1:131798-133734 GCF_013731165.1 Rhagoletis pomonella | reverse complement strand
CCGACACAGAATTGTTTTCGTACAAAATTACGCAAAATAGCTTCTTCTTCTTCTTTATTGGCGCTGTAACCGCCAAAGCGATTTTGGTCGAGTCCAAAACAGCACGCCAGTCATTTCTCTTCTGTGCTAACTGACGCCAATTGGAAATGCCAAGTGAAGCCAGGTCCTGGTCTTTCCAACTCAGAGGAGGCCTTCCTCTTCTTCTGTTACCAGCATCGCAGCCCCCGCAAATAGCTTACTCGTTCGTTTTTAGGCATGCCATTGGTACGAATTTCGAAAATTCGAAGATACGATTCGGATTGCATCTACGATTCGTAGCAAAATCCGAATACGAAAGAGTTGCAGAATAGGGGTGATTATCAAAATTCAAAACAACCACGAAATTCTTTCAAGAGTGTATTCTAGGACAATATAGAAGTTATTTCGAACCAGAATCAAAATCATCCATCGAGCCCTTTTTGAGAAATTTGGATCTTTCTTAAAAATTGCGTTATTTATCGACAAAAAAGTTTTCATGCAAATAACTATCATAAAAATGCATGCAGAGGTAAGTATATAAATTAGTACAAATGTATATATATATATCATATCGCTACCTAAAGGTGAAAAAGTGATAACTCCACTTTTTCTCAAAGTTTGGTTTTTGGTGCAGAATGACATACAATGCGAAACTACATCGATCGATGAGGGATTCACAACGGTGTCGTATTGTTGTATGTCGTAAACTTTAAAAGCGTAAATAAATGTTTAGAGAACTTGAAACGACAACCAACTATTTTTTAACACTGCAGAAATTCATAATAGACTTTGATGATACTTTGCGAGCCCCCTAAATTAATTTTTTTAGTTGTTTAAAGTTTACGACATTCAACAATACGACACTTACGACACCGTTGTGAATACCCCAATAATAACTTAAAAATGTTACTAAACAGGATCAATATAATTGATGTAATGGTGTATCGCCATCGGTTTAAAATTTGCAAATTTATTATGTTGAATTGGAACTGGATAGCAGTATGTATCCTTACACCTGGTATTTTGCGCATAAAAATTGTCTAAATAATCGCGATGTTCTAAGAACAATTTAGAATATTATAACAAATTGAAAGAAGCAGGTGGATGTGAAAACGCGCCAAAGATTTTAGGAGCTGTATAAATTTGCCATTAATAAAGGGTTGCGATACAGAATCAAATACATTAGTAATAGATATCATGGTTCCACCTGAGCTCCATCTAATGCTTGGAGTAGTAAATACTATTTTTAATGATATGTTAAGCAAGTTTGAAAATATTGGATTAATGTGTGCTGAGAAGTGCTATGTTCAGCGAATGATTTTTCGGGGCTGCTCAGGATTTGATGGGAATTGTTGTAAGAAATTATTAGAAAATATCGAGATATTTAGAAATGTGTGTCAATTGGAGTGCTTGACATATGTAAAAGCTTTTAAAGAATTCCATGCAGTGGTTGAAGCATGTTTCACTAATGATTTGAAAGATAATTACATCAACTGCATTTATAACATCAAAAAAAGTTACGACGATCTCTCCATACCTATCACTCCAAAAGTTCAGGCAGTATTTTTCCATATTGAAGATTTTTGTTCAAGGTAAAAATGCAAACCAAAGTTCCCGAAGTTTTAACGAAATCTTTAAGAGTATCTCATTTCTTTGACGATTTTTTTACGAATGTTCAAAGAAACTTATATGAAGTGGTTGACACGAACTCACAAAAAAATTTCTGTACGAAAAATAAAAGAAAAGTCTGAAAAAAATTCTGCAAGAAATTCTTCACATAGCAGCGTTATTTTCATTGATTTACCGATTTTCTTCCGAAATTTCGTAAAAGAATCGAAGTGTGCACAGTTCAACAACTCAGAATAGTCTGAAAAAATGGTTTGCGGGGAGTTGGGTTAGGGTACTATTCAGAGCAAGC
>NW_023458590.1:130639-131698 GCF_013731165.1 Rhagoletis pomonella | reverse complement strand
AACATATCATTAAAAATAGTATTTACTACTCCAAGCATTAGATGGAGCTCAGGTGGAACTATGATATCTATTATTAATGTATTTGATTCTGTATCGCAACCCTTTATTAATGGCAAATTTATACAGCTCCTAAAATCTTTGGCGCGTTTTCACATCCACCTGCTTCTTTCAATTTGTTATAATATTCTCAATTGTTCTTAGAACATCGCGATTATTTAGACAATTTTTATGCGCAAAATACCAGGTGTAAGGATACATACTGCTATCCAGTTCCAATTCAACATAATAAATTTGCAAATTTTAAACCGATGGCGATAAACCATTACATCAATTATATTGATACTGTTTAGTAACATTTTTTAAGTTATTATTGGGGTATTCACAACGGTGTCGTAAGTGTCGTATTGTTGAATGTCGTAAACTTTAAACACCTAAAAAATTAATTTAGGGGGCTCGCAAAGTATCATCAAAGTCATATTATGAATTTCTGCAGTGTTAAAAAAATAGTTGGTTGTCGTTTCAAGTTCTCTAAACATTTATTTACGCTTTTAAAGTTTACGACATACAACAATACGACACTTACGACACCGTTGTGAATCCCTCATCGATCGATGTAGTTTCGCATTGAATGTCATTCTGCACCAAAAACCAAACTTTGAGAAAAAGTGGAGTTATCACCTTTTCACCTTTAGGTAGCGATATGATATATATACTTTTGTACTAATTTATATACTTACCTCTGCATGCATTTTTATGATAGTTATTTGCATGAAAACTTTTTTGTCGATAAATAACGCAATTTTTAAGAAAGATCCAAATTTCTCAAAAAGGGCTCGATGGATGATTTTGATTCTGGTTCGAAATAACTTCTATATTGTCCTAGAATACACTCTTGAAAGAATTTCGTGGTTGTTTTGAATTTTGATAATCACCCCTATTCTGCAACTCTTTCGTATTCGGATTTTGCTACGAATCGTAGATGCAATCCGAATCGTATCTTCGAATTTTCGAAATTCGTAACAATGGCATGCCTAAAAACGAACGAGTAAGCTATTTGCG
>NW_023458590.1:125725-130539 GCF_013731165.1 Rhagoletis pomonella | reverse complement strand
TGGAGATTCCCAATAATAATATGCAATTGTTTATTTAACCATTTTTTCATCGCAACTATAATTTATAGGCCCGCCAAAAACCCACAAAAACCCCGAAAAATGCAATGGGGCGACCAATAAATATCGTTAGTATTAAAAAATGGTTAAATAAATAATTGGGTATTATTACTGAAAGTCTCCTGAAGAGAACCAGAGTTTTCCGATCGAAAAATATTGATTTTCAAGAATACTATGCCATTTCAACGAAAAATTTTATTTTTCCCATATTTGAGGTTTGAACGACCTCTAAATATTACTTGATTTCAAAATAAAAATAGGGATTTACTTTTTTTCGATATAGAACAGTCCTAGGGGGTGAGAGTATTACAATTCCGACTTTACTGTTTTTGGACCATCCTAATGTACATACAAATAGTGGTCCACAAAATATAAGAATCGCGATATTTTGACCAGTTTTGACATTTGGCATTTGTCTTTTATTTATTTAATGTTTATAATTTTTTTATAAAAGTCTAGCTGGCATACAATAAACACTAAATAAATTTAGATCTCAAATTTTGTACAAAAATTAGAAAAACTCTGCTTACTTTTACCAAAATTTCAAACTTTTTATACCGAATTTTGGTATGCAGTTTTGTAGACCATTTAATTCTAGTATAATGAAGTAGAAGTTTCAAGCTGCTATAAAATCCCGTTAATTACTAGCAATTTTTTTTTTTGCTGGCAGTGTCCTCCATACAAAAGAAAATTGTCGAAAATACTTTTGTATGAAAAAAAAAACGTGAAACACCTTAAACCAAACAATAACAATATTTGTCAGCTCTCTGCAAATGTTTTTTGGCTGTTGTGTGTCACTTCACCTGAATATATGAAAAGAAATTCCAAATAATCGGCGAACAAAGCCGATGCCGATGCAGATGCTCAATTTTGTGCCGATACTAGTCGATGCCGATGCCGATTAATCGGTTGGACTCTAGTATTTATAGGGAATAAGTGTCCTGGTCGATGGGTTTAGGATTATGATAACCCTAATGTAGATACATACTCCATTATTCTGAAAATTGTACGCTTGAAATCTATGTATATATAAATACGCCACACGAAAATTTTGCAATCCCTTTTTTGAAGGCACCGTTCGCTCGATTTCAATGAAACATACACCGATTTAAAGCATATAATTTCCTCTAATCCAGAAATGTTAATCCCGATACATAGGGGGCGTGGCATCTGACATATAGACTAAAATGTGAAAACCACTATATCTCTAAAACTAATTTTGCTGCGGAACTGAAACTTAGCACAAATATATAGATTGTAAATACCCTACCTACTAAAAGTGGTAGATTTTGGAAAAGGGGGCGTGGCACTTCCCATACAAACTGAAATCATATATCGCTTATCTCTGAAACTGCTTATGCTAAAGTCCTGAAATTCGGCACAGCGACACATGCTATCAATGCCGTACTTACGGTGAAAAGTGGTAGATTTTGGAAAAGGGGGCGTGGCACCGCCCATACAACCTGAAATTCTCATATCGCTTATCTCTGAAACTGCTTATGCTAACGTCCTGAAATTCGGCACAGCGACATATGCTATCTATGCCGTACTTACGACGAAAAGTGCTAGATTTTGGAAAAGGGGGCGTGGCACCTCCCATACAACCTGAAATTCTCATATCGCTTTCTCTGGAACCGCTTATTCCAACGTCCTGAAATTTAACGCAGCAACAAATGCTATCAATCCCGTACTTACGACGAAAAGTGGCGAATAATGGAAAAGGGGGCGGAGCACCGCCCACACAAACTGAAATTCTCATATCGCTTATCTCTGGAGCCGCTTATGCTTATGCTTATGCTACCATTCACTAGGTTGTAAAAGTGTCCCCTCCATAATTTAAGTACATTCTGGACATCGGTCACTAGGTCGCCATTGTTGTTCTTACAGGAGTTCGCCGCGGTCTTGAAACCTTCCGTAAGTCGCCTAAATCCCTGGTAGAATTTTCGGGCGTTCTTCCTGTTGGCGAGCATCTCAAGGTCTTCGCACTCTCTCTTCTTATTGCGGGAAATACGACTCGCTTCCTTCTTCAGTTCCCTATAACGGTCCCACATGGCTCGCGTTGCGCCCGATCGCAGCGTGGCCCTATAGGCGGCTTCTTGACATTTCTCATCGTACCGGTTGTTCTTTCGGGCTCCCTGAAATCCAACTACTTCTTCGGCGGCGGTACTTAATGATCGGGAAATGTGGTTCCACTGCTCGCGTATGTCGAATTGTTGAAGAGTGCTCTCGAGAGCACGTGTGGGAATCGAGTGGCGCATAAATTGGCCGTCTATTGTGATTGCAGCTTTTCGACGTTAAGCTTTTCTTACATTGTTGGGCGCACATTTCTTGCTGCACAGAGGCGGGTGCGTATCTTGGCTACAACAAGATAGTGGTCCGAGACGATGTTTGGCCCTCGGAGTGTACGTACGTCTAAAACGCTTGAAGCATGCCTTCTGTCTATCACAACATGATCAATTGGTTTCTCGTTTTTCGATATGGAGACAGCCATGTAGCTTGGTGAATGTTCTTATGCTGGAACCTAGTACTACATATTACCATGTTTCGTGCCCCGGTGAAGTCGATCAGCCTCAGTCCGTTATCGCACGTTTCGTCGTGGAGGCTGAATTTTCCGACAGTGGCGCCAAAGATCCCTTCCTTGTCCACCTTGGAATTAAAATCGCCGAGCACGATTTTGATATCGTGCCGGGGGCAGCGCTCATATGTACGTTCCAAGCGCTCATAGAAGATATCCTTGGACGCCTCATCCTTCTCTTCCGTCGGGGCATGGGCGCAGATGAGCGAGATGTTGAAGAATCTAGCTTTGATGCGGATTGTGGCTAGACGTTCGTCCACCGGGGTGAGCGCCAGTATTCTTTGACGAGGTCTTTCTCCTACCACGAATTCAACACCAAATTTGCCCTCCTTTACGTGGCAACTGTAGTAGACGTCGCAAGGCCTCACACTTACTTTTCCTTACCCCGTCCATCGCGTTTCTTGGATGGCGGTGATGCCAGCCTTTGCCTTCCCGAGGACATCAACCAGCCGGGCAGAGGCACCTTCCCCATTAAGGGTCTGGATATTCCAGGTGCATATCCTCAAATCATAGTCCTTAATACGTTTGCCGTGGTCGTCATCAAAAAAAGGGAGTCTCATCCGAGGCTTGTTGGAATTTTTCATTGGACGGGATTTTAGCGTGGCGGGACCCAAACCCAGCGCACGCAAAGTTCTACGCCTTCTCACTTTAACTCGCTCCCAAACGGGTGCTCGGTTGCTACCCAGAGGATTCGTGGATATAAATATCCGGACGTTGTGAGCTGCGATTTGAACCGTACGCACAAGAATCGCTTCTGGCCACTCCCAGGTGAATGGCAGTCAAAAGTTTTCCACTTCTACGCACGGAACCATCCTCCTAAAGATATATGAGGTTAAAAAAAATTTTGTGATATTTTGAAATTTTAATATTTTCTAAACTACGTAACCGATTAAAAAAGTAATGATGTCAAAATAAATTTATCTACAAGTCGATATATAAAACGTGTATTCTAGTTTATATATTTAAGCAAAAAATATTAAAAAGCAAAAAAATGTTATTATTTTCTCATAAAAAAACCTTTTTTGGAAAAAGTCCATAATCAATGATAAAAAAAAATATATTATTTAGAAAGTGTAAGTTCTTGCCAATAATTTGATATACATATTATATTATGATTTTCTTTTGCGTTTTAAGATTGTAGTTATAGTGATAGAAGTTCTGCGCAAATATCAGCCACCTTCTTCGGTAACACAGAAAGGAGAATTCTTCTTAGTGAGGGTTATAATCCGTAAGTGCGGCCGAAGGCCGCCTACACAGAAAAGTGTTCTCTGGAAAAGTTGTTCACTCCTCTTCTTCGCCAACACAGAAAGAAGAATTCTACTTCGTGAGGGTTATAATTCTTAAGTGCGGCCGAAGGCGGCTTATGCGGAAAGATGTTCTCTGCAAAAGGTGTTAAGCCCTCCTTCTTGGGCAACACAGAAAGGAGAATTCTACTTAGTGAGGGTTATAATCCCTAAGTGCGGCCGAAGGCCACCTACTCAGAAAGGTGTTATCTGCAAAAGGTGTTCAGCCCCCCTTCTTCGGCAACACAGAAAGGAGAATTCCACTTTGTAAGGGTTATGATCCTTAAGCGCGGCCGAAGGCCGCCTACGCTGAAAAAAGTTCTGGACAAAAGAAACTATGATATCACCTCACACTTGCCACTTGCTTGTATATGCTTTTAATTTTTTTATCACTGAATTCTTAAAGCTCAAAATCAGATCATAATAAAATTTGTGAATCAAATTAAAGGTAACAACTTGCACTTTCGAAATAATATATTTCTCTTTAGCATTGATTATGCACTTTTTCTAAAATAGGTTATTTTATGAACAACTTTTAACATTTTATTTCTTTTTTATTATTTTTGGCTTCAATATATAAACAAGCATGCACATTCTTTATATCATCTTGAAGTTAGGTTAATTGGCTTTTTTGACATAATTACTTTTTTCAATAGGTTAAGTAGTTTAGAAAATATTAATATTTTAAAATATCAAAAAAAAATATTTTAACCTCTTATATCTTCTTTACTTTTCAATTGCGCCAAATAATATTTATATAGTTGAAATCGGCGCAAAAAGTAATATAGGTCTGCATTTTTCCCATAGTTGAACGGTTGGTTATCTTGATGTGTTCCAAAAAATCTTTGGTAATATCACTAAATATTAAAATATGATTTTAAATGTTAAAAGAAAAAAAG
>NW_023458590.1:124164-125625 GCF_013731165.1 Rhagoletis pomonella | reverse complement strand
TATCACTAAATATTAAAATATGATTTTAAATGTTAAAAGAAAAAAAGTTCTGCAGGCGAACATTTGGAAGAAAGTATCGCGCTATTTTTTATTCAGAACTTTCATTTTATATTAAAATATCGATACAGTAGTTTTATTTCGCTGTTGGCAGTTGTCCTTAAACCTAACTACATAAAATTATATATCCAATGAAAGTTATTTGTATGCTCTTTCTAGTAAATATATCGTTTAATATATGTAGTTACATACGTACTTTTTAATAAAACATTGTGTTGAAAATTATGTCAAACTGCAAAGAACTTTGGTGTAGACTTAATTTGGATTACAAATATACCCCATTAAAACCACTTCAATGAATTTTTCTGTAAACAAATCTGTTTACCTAAAGAAACCAAAAATCAGATGTTTTTACTCACACACCGTGAATTACCCTATTGCGTCGATGCATAATGTTGGTAGTACTGATAAATTTGGTTGCATGCGAAGCATAATCAGCCTTAAGTTTTGTGCGAAGTTATGCGGCCTTAAGAATTGCCTCTGATTAAGTATGAATTGGTTGTAACGGTGCATAATTTGACTTTTTTCGTAGAAGGATAATTTCGGTAGCATGAGAACTTCACTTTAAATGCTGATCGTATTGGGCAGCCATAGGACGCTCCAGTATGCCTCTTTTTCAATCAGAATAGACAAATGAGGTATGCCTAAGGATGCTTAGATACAAGAAAATACACGTAGGTACTCGATACTTTCATCTTGAAACCAAGTACTTCTCCAAATACAATAAGTAGGTATCTGTTAAAAGTACTTGGTATCGGCAAAAAGTACTCATACAAAAAATACAGTCACTTATAAAGCAAAAGTACGAATGACAATAGATAAGATAGAGCAATAAGTGAGAGCACAATATTCGATCGACTCAAAGCCGTTTGAGCAACAGAGAAAATAAAATTTTCCCGTTGCTATTGTGGTTTGCTATACATCATTTCATTTCAATTTCATGCTCTTGGTGGTGTTACTTCAAATGAAAGTTTAGCTTGCGGAATTGATATTCGACTTTAACACTCGATGGAATCTTGTATACTATATGCTTGAGTGATTTTTGGAAATGGTTTCACTATGCTAGAAAATTATCACGCAGAAAACTACATATGTATGTAATACTAGATGGACATATAAGTAGATTATCCTCGTTTTCGAGCTTAACTCCCTGATCTGTAATTAGAAAAAGAGATTAGCCATACAAAATTCGTACCTCGTTAATCTTTAATTATAAAATAGTCTCAGATTAAACCGATAACTTTTCGGTGTCAAACCTAGTTTTATCGATTATTTTTGCGAAGAAGAGGAGAAATGCCATATGAAAAGTAGACAAAAATGGACGTTAGCAAGGAAAAGAGGTTTGTAAAGGTATTTCTAATAAAATATTAAGTTTAAATATATTTAAATTGCTTAATATAGCAG
>NW_023458590.1:121900-124064 GCF_013731165.1 Rhagoletis pomonella | reverse complement strand
TTTTTCGAAATGAAAGAATGCCTAAAAAAGAACGCCTAACAAGAAAGTGAAAGAACGTCTAACTTTAAAAATGAAGGAAAATGAAAGAAAGTCTTAATTGTTAGGGTTTCTTTCATTATGAAATAACGCCCAATGAAAGAAGGCCTAACAATCCGAATTAAAATTCTTAGAACTTTAAGAAAATATATTTTGGAAGGAAAAAAAACGTATTTTTAAATTATATTGAACTATAAGTTATGTAAATACAGTTAAATTGTCAACAACTATAGCTCTACATAGAGGGCATTTCAGAAAGTTTTCAGCTGCGCTAACTTTTAGCTCATTATGACAGTTCGAGCAAATTTTTAAATGCCGACATGTCAAAAATAATATATTTGGCTTTGAAACCAAACACACTACACACATCGCACTATTACTTTCGCCAAAATAATTATTTGCTATGTTTGCATCAACAGTCTCGTCGCCATCATTATTTTCATCCTCGCTATCATCATCATCCTCGTTATCACTGTCATAAGGAAGTCCATTGGTTTCAAATATGTCTTCATCTGGTTCTAGGTCAACACAAATTTTATTTTTTCCGAAAACCATTGATGAATACAAATATGCAAGAATTATTTACACCATTCATGATTTATTATGAAAAGCAATGGTTGCGAAAGGTAAGTTCCCTTTTACAAAATGTTAAAATGAAGGTATTAGTTTTGCCTTTTACAAAATGCAAACACCACCTTGTAAACATTCCGTAAAAGGCAAACAATCAAAAATGAATAAATACCTAATTAGGCGTTTCTTCATTTTTGATTGTTAGGCTTTCTTTCATTATGACGAAGCACCTAACAATTTTAATGAAGAAATGCCTAAAATGTTAGATATTCTTTCATTATGAACAACCGCCTAATTCCTATATGAAATATTTAGGCAATATTTCATTTTTTTTTTAGGCGTTAGTTCGTTAGGCCTTTATTCGCTGAGCCGAAAAAAATCACGGTGGCACAGAGAAGAAACATAACTTTTCCTTGAGATGTGAGAATAACAAGCACAACAAATTTGACGGCTAATAATCTGAGATTTGCCTGTGTAAACGGGGTGATTAAAAAACGAGCTTTGATTGAGATAATATTGATATGTGAACATACTTTAACGATCTCGAGACTGATACCCATTATTAGCTGTTTAAAAACAAAACTTTCCGACTTTTCTACGAATTTACCTCTTTTTATCCTCGCGAAAGAAAAATTTGTAAACGTGATTTTAGAAAGATTTGGGACTATCGAACTAAATTCGCACGCAGCCATAGCAAATTTACTTGACCCACGCTTTGAAACAGCTACGTCCAACTCAAAGCTCGTCGATGCACCCAAAAAAATCTGCAAACTTAACACAAAAATTTATTTGAACTAAGGTAACGTAATTATGCAATGGAAATTGCAGTAAAAATCTATACTAATTATATAAAGAGAAGTCCCTTTTTTTTGTAACAGGTAATCTCGCGAACGGCTGGTCCGATTTTCAAGAAATTTTGTATACAAATAGCTTTCGGTAACCACCATGTTTTAGGCTAAACAAAATTTTAATTTTAATTTTTTTTGGGTAGGTGGACCAGGGACCAGTCTATTCGAATAAATCCTGTTATAGTCCGATTTGCTTAAAATTTAGTACGTAAGTAGCTTTTTAGCATATATTAGCATAGATATATGACCCATTTTTTCCGGGAAATGGTCCAGGGACCGATCTATTCCAAATTTATGGTCCGATTTGCTTAAAATTCGGTACGTAGGTAGCTTTTTAGCATATATTAGCATATATTATCCATTTTGTCCGAGAAGTGGACCAGGGACCGACCTGTTCGAAGAAATCGTATTTATAGTCCGATTTGCTTAAAATTCGGTACGTAGGTAGATTTTTAGCATATATGATCCATTTTGTACGAGAAGTGGACCAGGGACCGATCTGTTCGAAGAAATCGTATTTATGGTCCGATTTGCTTAAAATTCGGTACGTAGGTAGCTCTTTGCCTGGAGATAGATTCCTGTTTTCCAATTTTCATGCAATTTCGAATATAAATAGCTTTAAGTAACGACCATATCAAGGGGCGAATTCGTCACTAGGCAAGATTTTTTTGCGCCAATCAGAAACAACGGATACTGTCAAAATATAATTA
>NW_023458590.1:119685-121800 GCF_013731165.1 Rhagoletis pomonella | reverse complement strand
TTTCTAATTACCTTCGAAAATATATTAACTCAAAAAAAACATAAACATTGCTTCATACATCGATTTTTTTTAAATCTAACTTCATAAAGTTCTTTAAAAATACAACACAAAAATACATTTAAGGCGCAGCGAAGCACGCCGGGTAATTGCTAGTATATAATATATCTCAACTAATATATATATTGAGAAAGCCGTTTGTTAGTTTTCGCAAGGCTCGAGAGCGGCTGAACCGATTTTTTTGAAACTGCCACCTGCCGCACGTGTCCCAAGGATGGTTTTAGGCTGAAAAAAATCTATATGTAAAGGGGGCGTGGCACTTCCCATACAAACCGAATTTCTCATGCTACATATCTCTGAAAGTGTGCATGGTAGAGTTTTGGAAATTGGTATGGAGATATACGAAATCAATCGCATACCCTTGGAGAAAAATTTTAGCTATTGTAGAAAGGGGTGTGACATCTCCCATACAAACCGAATTTTTCATACTGCTTATCTCTGGAAATTTTTTGGTATAGTTCTAGAGTTTTGTATGGAGATGTACGAAATTAATTGCATTCTCTTGGAGAAAAATTGGAACTATTGGAAAAGGGGGCATGGCATCTTCCATACAAACCGAATTTGTGTAAATTGGGTGTAAAGTTACAAAAAATTACAAAGACGTACAAGCATAAGCCTATTTGGTTGCCAAATACAGCGCATAGCTACGCGAAAAATCTGTACATCAGTGCCGATCAAACACGAGCTCACAAAGGCAAAAGAGATGTGTATGAGCGACGTGACTGCGCTATAACACATACATACACACATAAACGTATTTGAACTAAACAGCGATCATGATGCAATAATACAAGGTGTTATCAGTTGGCAACTTCTCGCTCTAATTCCGCCATATTGACTTGACTACCTTACGGGAAACAGTGTTACTTCTTTCACTATTCTTTGCCCATTAATATAGTTGAATGCTTTTTATTTTTTCTCAGTATACACACTTTGTTTTCTTAAAATGGTATTTTATCTTATTTTATTTCATTTCATAACGAATATACTATAAAAAAGCAAATTTTGTTAAGGAGAAAATGTGAAATTTTATACTTTTCCCCCATATGGGGATTCATTTCTTCCCGTTTTTCTTCTCATTCTACTGAGCTAAGGTGGTGTCAAATCGAGCTGTCACAACTGATACCACCTTGCATTATTGCATCATGAACAGCGATCACTGATTGAACATGCTAAATACATACATATGTATGTGTACACATTTATAGCCGAAAGGAAAAGCATCGCTTCGAAGTCATGTGCAGTCACGATCCAGAAAATAAAGGTCGCGCCATTCGCGGACCGCTAACCCTCTCTTCGTCGATTTGACAGCATCCACCTAATCGCTGACGTCATAAAATACTTTTGTTTACATTCCCTGTTGCCAACTTCATGCTTTTCGCACCAAATTTAGTGGGTATTCAAAACACGAAAATTTTTAAGTTTGGTGCTTGGCCCGTTTTTGGTGCTTTTGTTTTTAGTTTGAAGACACCAAATTAGAAAATCTTAAAAAAATGGAATCAAAATTTATAGCAATCGTAAGTGTGGTAAGCAACTTTACAAAAATTTAAACTAAATCAGGGCACAGTGACAATCATAAGCGACAACAAAATATGTGGCAGCACCTTCAATCATGCCAGAAGAAATCAACCGTCGTGCAAGAAACATTGATTTTTATTAATTTGAATCGGCATCCTTACAGTAAAATTATGTATGCATATAAAGTCTATAAAATACACCAATAAAAATTTGGTGCTTTTTCAAATGCAAAACTTGGCAATACTGCCTTTTGTCCGATGCTTCCTCTTTTTCTTGTCGAGTTCGTCTTGCTCTCTCATTCTGGTATTTATTGACGTCACGGCCAGTTGCTCTCAGCTCGATTGGCGCAATCTTGTATTCTATCATTCTTGATGTGCAGTATGTGGTTGACACATAGGGATGCAAACGATGCATCGATATTTTTGAAACATCGATAATATCGGTTCAAAATTCGATGTTTGCCATCGATGTTTACAATTTCCTAAAATCGCTAAATTGTCGATACATCGATGCCGGTTTCAGCGATGTTTTAACATCGAA
>NW_023458590.1:117722-119585 GCF_013731165.1 Rhagoletis pomonella | reverse complement strand
CTTCGATAAATCAGTAAATATTGAAGCTAATTTATTCAAAATTGATGATTGCAACAATTCTTTACCAAGAAATACGTTTATGACAAAATTTTGGAAAATGGGCGTAGCACCGCCCACTTGTGATCACATATATGTATCTCGCTAACCGTTCTAGCAATTTGTACCAAGCTCGGTATGGTTTTTGTGCTTGCCACATAAAAGCAAACCGTTGAAAATTGTTGAAATCGGACTAAAATTGAGGCCACTTTTCATATAACGGTAAATTCAGATATGCTTGAAATTTCAATATTTCGAATTTTAAGGACGCTAATTTACTTAAAATGTATACACCCCGGCTTATCATGTAGCGGAAGCTTTCGGAAAGGTGGAAAACATATATTTAATACTTGCGCCGGGTATTTAATGTTCGGCTCCGCCCGAACTTAGACTTTCTTACTTGTTTTTTGTAGGTATTCATCAAGAATTATCTTTATTCTGTTTAGTCACAGTAAATTAAGGACCGCAATGGTTATGGTAGTAGATTTTACGGTGGTAACTTGACTACTTTGATTCCTGGTATCTCCGAATGACTTCACTTGAAAATTTTTAGCAATAGCTCGACCCCAGCGCAACCTTGCGGATCTTTTTTGCAATACTATTGCCACTACTCTTACCCCTATATATCTTTATTATGAGGCAAATCGGTTCAAAAATATTTCCCTTCATGTTACCAATACATGTTTTGAATATTAGCCAGATCGGATCGTGGTGTTTTAAGTTGTTAACCTCGTTTAGGATGAGATCACTCACCAAAACAGGTACCCAAGAATTATATTTGTATTTACAGATAGGTAAAAGTTTCAGTATGTTTGGAAGGCGCCACACCCACTTTTCTCCATGAGTATAGGATTGATACCATATCAAGTTCCAGGACTCTACCAAAATACTTCCAGAGATATGCGGTATGAAAAATTCGATTTGTATGGGAGATGCCACGCTCCCTTGATATAATGAAATTATTAGCAGCCTATAACCATAAGGTGTCCACAATTTCATAGAAATCGGTACAACCATTTGTGAGATCACCTCTAATAAAAATAGCGGACTTCTCTTTATATAATTGGTATAGATAATAAGTATACGTAAATAGCCAATAGCCGATTGCTTTGCGGCGCCTTAAAACACCTTTCCAACTGTAAAACAATCATTCAATTCTATTGTATGTATAGCTATAATACGTGTACCGAATTTCAAGAAAAACGGACCATATGTAAAATTTTTTCGAATAGGTCAGTCCTTGGTCCACCTATCAGAAAAAAGTATCCTATATGTTAATCCGGGCAATAAGCTACCCATGCGCCAAATTTCAAGCAAATCAGTTCATAAAGAAGATTTTTTCGAATACATCGGTCCCTGCTCAACTTACCGGACAAAAGAATGTTATATGCTAATCTCGGCAAAAAGCTACCTGCGTGCCAAATTTCAAGCAAATCGGACCATAAATAAGATTTTTTCGAATAGATCGGTCCCTGGTCACCCTACCGGAAAAAAGGATCTTATATGCTAAACTCGGTAAAAAGCTACCTATGTACTAAACTTTGCGCAAATCAGACCATAAATATAATTTTTTCAAATAGATCGGTCCCTGGTCCACTTACCGGAAAAAAGGATCCAATATGGTAATCTGGGCAAAAAGCTACCTACCTACCAAATTCCAAGCAAATCGGACGATAAATACGAATTTTTCGAATAGATCGGTCCCTGGTTCACTTCCCGGTAAAAAAGGATCCTATATGCTAATCTCGGTAAAAAGCTACCTACGTACCGAATTTTAAGAAAATCGGACCATAATAAGATTTTTTCGAATAGATCGGTCCCTGGTCC
>NW_023458590.1:113541-117622 GCF_013731165.1 Rhagoletis pomonella | reverse complement strand
CAAAAGTTGTTTATTGAAACTACCTTCTTTTTTGTATCATGATTTAACCCATCCTAAGAACTTGGAATACGTGTATATATATTTTTATATTTCATAAAATCAAACATTTGTAATTTCCATTTATAAATTACATCTTTTGTACATAAGTACTTTGCAAAGTAAGTATAAAATATAGTAATTAATATGTTACATTTGTACCTGTACACTATGAAAAGTGTGTGTAAAACTACTACTGAAAAATATTTATTTTTAAACAGGAATCTGTATAAATATACATACGTATAAGATGTTCAGGATTCGATTTTGAACTTGAGATCTTTAAAATATACACATAAATATACACATTAAATGTTTAAAGTTGCAAAAATTTTGAAACTAAAAATAATTTCCTACAAATAATAAACATTAGGAGCTTACATTTACTCTATTTGAAATATTTTATGTGTTATTTTGCGCTCTGCGACAAATTTGGTATGTTAAAGTAAACAGGCAGTGTTTAATTTTATTACACGGTGTGCAAATTTGCACACATTAAAAGAGGAAAATGGTTACCTTTCTTAATATGCGCAATAAACAAAGAAAATTTAGAGTGTATTTAAAGTCTCTTCAGTAAAATTCATAAAAATTTCCTTAAACAAATCAAATTTAGTTTTTTAAACAGTGTATTTTAAACTACATTGAGATCTTCTTTCTTTTTATATTAACAAACTAGCAATTACCCGGCGTTCTTCGCTGCGCCTTAAATGTATTTTTGTGTTGTATTTTTAAAGAACTTTATGAAGTTAGATTTAAAAAAAATCGATGTATGAAGCATTGTTTATGTTTTTTTTTGAGTTAATATATTTTCGAAGGTAATTAGAAAATATTTAAAGAACCGACTTTCTCTAGGAAATTTAATTTATAATCTTATAACTGGAGTCTTCTATCGCACCCTTTCCTCAAACGAGTATTAATTCAATATTCAAATAACGAATATTTATATAATTTGAAAAATCTCCCTACTATACAAATATGTACAGCAATATTAACTAATATTTTCAAATGTTGTGAGAGGGAGTAACAAAGCAAAATTACTTTTAAGGCGCAGCGAAGTACGCCGGGTATTCGCTAGTATAAATATACGTTATTTGAATATTGAATTAATACACGTTTGGGGAAAGGGTGCGATAGTAGACTCCAGTTATAAGATTATAAATTAAATTTCCAAGAGAAAGCCGGTTTTTTACATATTTTCTAATTACCAAGGTGTATTAAACAAGGTGGTGTTAGGCCAACAGCTGAGTTTTTCGCCGTGGAGGCCATTACGTCAAAATGATGTGTTTGTTGTAACTCATACCAATGACAGTATGGGCATCAGCGTATAATTTGTTAGTGTAATTTTTTACTTATATACGGCCAACACCACCTTGTTAAATGCGCCTTGCTAATTACCTTCGAAAATATATTAACTCAAAAAAAAATAAACAAAGCTTCATAGATCGATTTTTTTTAAATCTAACTTCATAAAGTTCTTTAAAAATATTTTGTAAATGAGGCCATAAGAGCTTAGGGGGAGAGTTACAACACAAAAATACATTTAAGGCGCAGCGAAGCACGCCGGGTAATTGCTAGTAAGATTATAAATTAAATTTCCAAGATAAAGTCGGTTCTTTACATATTTTCTAATTATCTTCGAAAATATATTAACTCAAAAAAAAAATATAAACAATGCTTCATAGATCGATTTTTTTTAAATCTAACTTCATAAAGTTCTTTAAAAATATTTTGTAAATAAGGCCATAAGAGCTTAGGGGGAGAGTTACAACACAAAAATACATTTAAGGCGCAGCGAAGCACGCCGGGTAATTGCTAGTATACATATGGGCATTCCCATGGTGGCGCACGTGACAGTCGTACGATTTCAATGTGATACAAAAAAGGAATACCAATTGTTTTCTTTAACTTTTTTGGGCCATTGTATAGCACATAATTAGCTCTATATTTAACCGTAAAATGAAATTAATCGAACTGCTTGGTCCTGAAATATAAGCATTTAAAGAGAGTGTCGTTACGTGACAAAAAATGGAAGTTGATTTTTTCTTTTCTTACAAAATCGCAAAACTCTGCGAATTGTGGATGGCTATTTTCATGAAACTTATTTTGATGTGATTTGGAGCAATTCTAGTTGTTTTTAGAGTTTTTTGAATTAATGCAAATTGTTCCAATTCTATTTTACAACGCCAAGTGTGAAACGTGACGTGACGTGGCGTCACGTGACATAAATTTCCATCGTTATATTTTTGTTAATATTGCTTTTAAATGAATTTTAAACGCAAATAAAACTTGTATTTTATGTAGAATATACTTTATATTTTGACTTCAGCGCCAATTCAGGGTCAATTTATTAAAAATCTATGATTTATTATGTTTCAACCACATACGCCAAATTCGAACCAAATCGGACCATAAATACGGTTTTTCGAAATATCTCGACCTTGGCACCACCTAGGAAGACTATTTTATGCAAACATAATTCTACTTACATAGCCAGTATATACTTTAAAAAGCAGACAAATCGGCCCGTAAATATTTTAGATATAAAACTTTTATTTTTTTGTCGTGGTGGACCTTCCGCTGGAAACACCCATATACGAAGCATACACGTGGGCATAGCTGATTACACTCTTTATCTGTACGAAAAACGATCTACCAATGCTCGGCAATGAGCGAAACAGAAATCGTTTTGTTGGCACTCTTTTTTCTTTGCAAAGTTTGTGTCTTTGGACGAATCATTCGTGAAATGTTTCGTTTGTTTTGAACTCTGTGTATGGACATACTTGGATACATACATACATATGATTAGTTTGTTGTGTCAATAGGGATGCAAATTTTGGGGAGTAACATCGATACATCGATGTTTCGATGCATCGGAAAAATGAACATCGATGCTAAAACACATCGCCAGAAATACATCGATATATCGATGGTTTCCGATGTTTCGAAATTTGTTATTAAAATTTAATACTTTTCAATTTCAACTCTCTGTAATTCAATTATTGCCTTTATTTATTTACCATTCCTTCCCTATAAATAGAATAGAAATGCATGCCGTCGTAAGTTCGCTGAGCCTAAAGTTCCAAGGCCCAATTTCGTTGAAATTTCAACGGGATCCCGGTCCTTTTTTAATGACTAAGTATGCATTTTTAATATCCAAAGATAAGAGTAACCTCGAAATTTCTGGATGTTCCTTTTAAAAGAATAAATATTAAAATTCATGGCCAGTCAAAAAATTGTACGATGTGGATGTGGATAGGAATTCGATGTTAAAACATCGCTGAAACCGGCATCGATGTATCGACAATTTAGCGATTTTAGGAAATTGTAAACATCGATGGCAAACATCGAATTTTGAACCGATATTATCGATGTTTCAAAAATATCGATGCATCGTTTGCATCCCTATGTGTCAACCACATACTGCACATCAAGAATGATAGAATACAAGATTGCGCCAATCGAGCTGAGAGCAACTGGCCGTGACGTCAATAAATACCAGAATGAGAGAGCAAGACGAACTCGACAAGAAAAAGAGGAAGCATCGGACAAAAGGCAGTATTGCCAAGTTTTGAATTTGAAAAAGCACCAAATTTTTATTGGTGTATTTTATAGACTTTATATGCATACATAATTTTACTGTAAGGATGCCGATTCAAATTAATAAAAATCAATGTTTCTTGCACGACGGTTGATTTCTTCTGGCATGATTGAAGGTGCTGCCACATATTTTGTTGTCGCTTATGATTGTCACTGTGCCCTGATTTAGTTTAAATTTTTGTAAAGTTGCTTACCACACTTACGATTGCTATAAATTTTGATTCCATTTTTTTAAGATTTTCTAATTTGGTGTCTTCAAACTAAAAACAAAAGCACCAAAAACGGGCCAAGCACCAAACTTAAAAATTTTCGTGTTTTGAATACCCACTAAATTTGGTGCGAAAAGCATGAAGTTGGCAACAGGGAATGTAAACAAAAGTATTTTATGACGTCAGCGATTAGGTGGATGCTGTCAAATCGACGAAGAGAGGGTTAGCGGTCCGCGAAT
>NW_023458590.1:112845-113441 GCF_013731165.1 Rhagoletis pomonella | reverse complement strand
CGCCAATCGAGCTGAGAGCAACTGGCCGTGACGTCAATAAATACCAGCATGAGAGAGCAAGACGAACTCGACAAGAAAAAGAGGAAGCATCGGACAAAAGGCAGTTGTTCAGGGACGGCAACTAGTGTCGCACCTTTTACCATCGTTGATATTTGTCGCACCCTTTATTATCGTTGGGCGAAACGCTACGTCATCTCACACACTCTTCGCATCTTCGTTGTCATCACCCCCTCACTCTCTTCGAAGGGAGTTTCAAGCGCACTCTTTCATCGCACCCTCACCTCACTCTTGCGCGTGACATCCACCTTAACATCGAGTTCTATACCAACGCCAAGCAGCGGAACTCACGCCACCTACGACCAACAACAACCACCCAACATAGCAAATAATGTCCCGCTAGCGGCCTGGGTAGAAAAATAATAACTGGTTACCTATGCAAATATGTATGTACATATGTACATCCATACGTACATATGTACATACATAAGTACATATGTACATACACACGAACATATGTACATATATACGTACGGATATACATACATATAACGCGACTAGAAATTACCTTTTGTACATTCTATGCTAATTCTGTAAAA
>NW_023458590.1:111385-112745 GCF_013731165.1 Rhagoletis pomonella | reverse complement strand
AAAATCTAGTGACTGTACCTAATGTACCTTTAAGTCATCAAACGTCGGAAAAAGGTACAATTGTACCTACTTTTTCATCCCTGATCTGTACTGCAATGTTTTCGGACGGTACTAGCTCTTGCTGCCAATATAGCGCCCCACGCTTTTCATTTTCAATCTCATAAATTGTTTATAATGACTTTTGCTAAAATTTCAAATTCAAAAGTTACTTTTTAGTCCATTTATAAAACCACGCATATTAAAAAGTTTTTTTTTATATTATTTATTTTCTACTTGTTAGTCTTGTCTGTGTAAAATTTTGTAATAGATAATAAAATAATTCAACGATATTAATAGCCCAGTAGAAATCTTAAGCATACAACATCGCTGTTGGTGATGGTTTTGTGATACATTTTAATATACGGGGACATACAAACAAGTAGCACTTACATATGCAAATGCATATCTTGTAAAAGCCCGTTTGTGCTAAAAATAGTATCGCACGGCACGTCCGTTCACTAAAATTTTTGTACAAGACTGAGAATATTACAAAAATTCCACTTCAAATTTATCAAGAAATGTACTAAAAAAACAACGACAATGTATATTCGCTTGCAATTCGCTAGAATTTGAATTTATTCGTGGAAATTCATGACTACGCATGAATTGTTCACACTAGTTCACTCATATAGCAAGCATCCTTCAAGAATGCATACAACCGATTTCTACTGGGAGATTGGTGCACACACATGCATATACATATGTATGTACATACATACTAGCACCAATTGATTTCATTTAAAGCACTGATAGCCAGGGATGCCGTTTGGATCTAAATACAGTGAAACCTCCCTTGGGCGGAC
This sequence comes from Rhagoletis pomonella, assembly GCF_013731165.1. Lineage (NCBI taxonomy): Eukaryota > Metazoa > Arthropoda > Insecta > Diptera > Tephritidae > Rhagoletis > Rhagoletis pomonella. Next base: position 111,903 of record NW_023458590.1, on the reverse strand, counting down.
ACTCACCGTCAGTCATTTTGTGTCCGCCCAAGAGAGGTGTCCGCTTAATGGAGGGGAAGCCTATTTTAGAACTTTTTAATGTTTTAATTAATTGGAAAGTCACTATTTCTTATTTGAATAAAAGATATTGATATTACATCGTTCAAACAAAAATGTGCATTTATTTTTTCAAAAGTGCACATTTCATTTATGTGCGTAAGTACATATTAAGTAACAACAAAATAAAAATAAATATTACATTTTAGTCCATAAACTACATAAAATCATAGATTCATTACATAAAAAACTGGGAAATTGTCGATTGACGTAAGTTTTATTTTTAATTTTTTTCAGTGTCAGTAACTTTTTCATCAATAGTTTTCATGTTTTTATCAGTCTCCAAGGGTTTCTGACAATTCAAATAACGAACCTAAACCACTGCGCAAACCAAACTAAATATGTGCATAACAATCACATTTTGTGCGGGAAGTCCCCTTTTTCCATTTAGTAGTCCGCCTATGAGGAGTTCGCGTCCGCTC
>NW_023458590.1:107917-111285 GCF_013731165.1 Rhagoletis pomonella | reverse complement strand
GTAATTCCTTTATTAAAGTGATAATAAAATAGCGACCATTTTCTCGAATTATTTTCTCGGCTTCGTGGTCAAAAGCGTTTGTGCTTACTTTTGTTTTTAAATACTCTTCAAAACTGTGATAAAACTGAGGAAATGGAGCAAGGTATGGTTCCAACGGGGAGCATATAGGATCAAATGTGTCCGCGCTAATAACCACTAGGGAGCATAGATGCGAAAGTAAAACATTGAGTTCATTAAAAATCTTCATTGGGTCTGCATTATTGCTTTCGAACAACTTGTTTACTTTTTGCACCTGAAAATTAGGCAAATAGTAAAATCGGCTAAAAACGGCTAACTTTTTTTTACAAACCGGCTAACAAATCGGCTGCCGGCTAGATCGAATTTTCTTCGGCTAGTTGCTATCAAAACCGGCTAAATCTAGCCGGAAAACTGCTAAAATGGCAACGCTGCCTACGAGACATCTGCCGGTCATATGACCGGTCACCTAAATGGGATATGTGCAGTCCTTTGGCATCATATTTTACATCAGAAGTGAAGGGATTTCTGAAAAATCTGACCAGTTCTTTTGTGTAACTGTGATTTTGCATCCCTTGTCAACAAATGGCCTCGGTTGAAGTTAACTTAAGGTCGTTGTTTTACTGCCTTAAAATTGAAGGGAAATTTTTACAGCGTTTTTTATGTGCATTGGTTTATATTTGAGTGTATTGAGAATCGGTCAGTCTGAAAAGGTCTTGTAGGGAAGACAATAGGTTTGTTCGTCGAAAATCCAGCGAGAATTATCACTCAAAATATCAGATAGTAAGAAAAAATGCTCCCAAATTCTCTCTCATGTAGAGAAACTTGCAATTTTCTGTACGAACGCAAATTTGAAAGTTTTTCTGCCAGCTCGTGTCCACGGTTGCATTTCAAACAAAAGAAATTTGTATAGAATTTTTAAAATTCTTTCAGAGGGGCAAAAAACAGGATCTACGTGTATATAACTTGTCGGTCCGACTTTCTTCAACATACGTTTCAATTTCTTTGTCGGGTTTACTATATACTCTGGTTGAGATTGCATTCTGATTAAGAATACAGTTTTTTTTGCCGAGTACCTTGCAAATCATTGGAATTAACTAAATTAATTAAGTAAACAAGTATTAACTTACATTTTTCGTTTTAAAATCGCTCCAGCTTGTAAATTTTTAAATTTAACGAACTTGTTTATTCAAATTATCGTCGACAAAAAATCCAACCATGTGCCACAATCATATGTTTTTCGTGATTGCAAATTCTTGCTGGCAAATTTTTTTTCGGCTCGAATTTGTAACTTCTCTCCAAGAAATAGTATTTTTACTCGTGATTTATTTAAATAAAACATGTGAAATTTAGTTGAAACATGTTAGCCGTTTTTAGCCGGTTTTATTTGCCAATTTAGCCGGTTCGTCCAAAAAGTTCTGGTAACACTGGTAAGCATTCCGAAATCAAAGCGAGACAGTCTAGCACGGTTTTTGTGTATTTCATAGGGATGTTTCGAATGCCATATTTTTGACATTCGCGAATGCGAATGTGCGAATGCGAATGTTAAGTCATCGTTTTTATTACTTGAAAATTTTGTAAATTATTAGAACATTGAACGAGTGCTTAACCTATAAAGTGGTTTAATCCTGTAGTCAAAGTTCAAAATGAACATATTATATCTAAAAAAAAAGTAATTTTGCTGCCTTTTCTCCCATGAGGCTCGTATATAAGGCCGGCTGCACTAAAAAATTGCTCGCTTGGAACGGCGGGTGGAGCGCTCAAATATTTGCGGCCCAGATCTGTAAATTTGTCGTATTTTTGTTTAGTTTTCCACCAATCGAGAGGACTTGCACTGAGATTAGCCCGTTTTTCTTTAAATTGAGCTTTTATTTCAAATTTTTTAATGTCTTCAGATTTAACATCCGAGCCTTTGCTTTCGCCGGAGGAATCTAAAATTACTTCTAGGTTGCTTATACGATTTTTACCAGTACTTGTTAAAGGCCCATCAATGTTGCTTGATATATGTACTACTTAACCGTTTAGCGCCTGAAGCTAAAAGCCGGTTATTGCCCGCACCCTGGTTAGACAGACTTAGAGCCATTTCAACAACATTAGTGTGGACACTCTGCCCATGTACACATTCACATTCGCAAAACACTCGTATCATTTGACGCGAAGGCGAATGTGTAACATGATGCGAATCATTCGCATAACGAATGCGAATGCAAATATTCGCAACATCCCTCGTACATATTGTGTACGTGAGGGCCGTTTTTGTGTATGTGTTGTGTATATAGCTGTATTTTTTTGCAAGCGAGCGACAAAAGAACGCTCAACTCGGGTCAAATTTCCTTTTAGCTACTTAAGCAACCCTGCTGGTAGCTGGCAAGAAACACGTGATTAGTTTAACGGGATTTAGACACAAAAAACAATAGAAATTAGTTATTATGCGAGGTATTTGCATAATATATATACTTATTTAAAATATAAATCATGTATATACGAAAACAAAAGTTTCCCTCTCCAATTTCCCAGTAACAATTCACAATAGAGCAGTTTTTTCACTTAACAACACTACTCTTCAGGTCGCGTATTTTTTAACCGACCTGGCTGAACTCGGATAAATAGCCGAGTTTTTGTTGTTGCTTTGCGTGTATTTCGTCATTTAAGCGAGTGTTCTTTTGTAGCTCGGTTGTAAAAGAATGGACCTTATGTTTATTTATAAACGTATCTGTTCCTTTACTTTTGTACGGGTTTATTGATATATCTGTACTGCAATGTTTTCTGACGGCACTAGCTCTTGCTGCCAATATAGCGCCCCACGCTTTTCATTTTCATTTTCAATCTCATAAATTGTTTATAATGACTTTGCTAAAATTTCAAAATCAAAAGTTACTTTTTAGTCCATTTATAAAACCACGCATATTAAAAAGTTTTTTTATATTATTTATTTTCTACTTGTTAGTCTTGTCTGTGTAAAATTTTGTAATAGATAATAAAATAATTCAACGATATTAATAGCCCAGTAGAAATCTTAAGCATACAACATCGCTGTTGGTGACATGAGCTTGCGGCTGTGTATACATGCCAGTATAAATGAACCTTCATTTCCATTTAACACGCGTGGTTTCTCAGAGCGTATGCGTACCTCAATCATACACTTGTACTACTGCTGTATGCATATGACTGTATTAATAGGGGTATTCTCGATCCGGTGCATACTGCCTAGCATGGAGGATAGATAGCATAAATAGCATGATTGGCTAATTTTGTTGTTGTTTGAACACATGAAACAACAACAATCATGCTATTTATGCTATCTATCCTCCATGCTAGAGAGTATGCACCGGATCGAGAATACCCCTAATGTT
>NW_023458590.1:106706-107817 GCF_013731165.1 Rhagoletis pomonella | reverse complement strand
AAAAAAAAACTATCACGCATTATCATCCGCGAAAAAAAATTCTCGAAAGTCAACGGTAACTTATAGCCATTTAAAACTTGCACTTTATGATACTAAAATTGAGTGATTTACAAAACTGCATACTCAAAATTTGGTGCCATTTGATGTAAAATGTAAACTATATTTCTATAAAAAATTTACAAAAAAAATTTATTATGAAAAAAAAAACACTGCAATCTGGGTGTATATAATTACAGATAGGTAAAAGTTTCAATATGTTTGGAAAGCGCCACGCCCCTTTTCCAGTAGCCCTAAAACCCCTATACCAATTTCCAGGACACTACCACCAATACTGCCAGAGATATACGATATGAAAAATTCGATATGTATGGGTGATGCCACGCTCGCTTAATATATCGAAAGTCTGCAGTAGGTGTCCAAAATTTCAGAAACATCGAAAAGAAGGAGCTTCTCTTCATATAATTAGTGTAGGTAACACAGGGCAGCACCGATTTTGATGCAGCAAATGTTAAAACTGTTTTTGATAGGCTTTTTGTGGTGATCAGCTCCAGATTTTAAGAAAAACGAGGTCAAATTGTCAAAAAATCGCGTTTTTTTTAATATTTGAGAAGCTCTAGCAATGAAACAAAAGGTGATAGAACCTTTCACTTAGGCTTAAATTAAAGCTAGAACTGCAGATTACTTTCTTTGAAAGTACTATTCCTGATGGGTACCTGTACTCGTTTATTTTTTACCGTCCAACAATAAAAAGATACTGGGAAATTATGCAATTAAAAAAGAGGTGTAAAAATCAGTGTTTGCTGTTCAATAAATGACTATAGGTGACCTTACGGTCAAGGTGCAGGAATGGTATTTTCAGGAATTGAAGTCAGAAGTCCAAGCCTTAATTTAAGCCTAAGTGGAAGGTTATATCAGCTTTTGCTTAATTGCGGTAGGTACTCAAACTTCTCAAAATCAGTTATTCCTGTTCAACAAATGACTATAAGTGGCCATCAAGCAAAGGTGCAGGAATTTGCTGGGATAGTATTCGAGGTTTTTAGCTTTAATCAAAGCCTAAGTGGAACGTTCTTTGCTAGAGCTTCTCAAATACTGAAAAAACGCGATTTTTTGA
>NW_023458590.1:105048-106606 GCF_013731165.1 Rhagoletis pomonella | reverse complement strand
GTTCTTTGCTAGAGCTTCTCAAATACTGAAAAAACGCGATTTTTTGATACCTTGACCTCGTTTTTCTTAAAATCTGGAGCTGATGGAAACTTTATACTTACGGATTCGTAATCAGCACATAATAATTCGGCAAAAATAGCGTTACCATTTGCTGCATACAATTTTTTCCCATTTTTGTTGGCCTGCGTAATAAGTATTGTGAAATACCAAACACCTTTCGAACTGTAAAATAATGACTTGATTCTATTCTACGCATATCTATAAAACGTGTATCGAATTTCAAGCAAATCGGACCATAAATAAGATTTTTTAGAACTGATCGGTATCTGGTCCACTTATCAGAAAAAATATCCTATATGTTAACCCAGCCAATAACTACGTACGTGCCAAATTTCAAGTAAATCGGACCATAATTAAGACTGTTTAGAATAGTTCGGTCCCTGGCCCACTTAACGGAAAAAATTTATCCTATATGCTAATCTAGGCAAAAGGCTCCCAACGAACCAAATGCATTTTTTTTAGCGTATTTAAAACTTTGTGCACTCCTTCTTCTAAACACCTTTCCAAAAAGCAGCACCCATCCGAATCGGTTATGAAACATAGGAGAAAATTGTTCCCAATTGATTTATGCTCCCAATGAATTTCACAATTATCCGAAATTTTCCAAGCTTTCGTCGAAAGAAATTCAAATATTTTGCGTTCTTCCGGATTTTTACGAGTTTTCCACTTAGAAATTTCTATTTTTCCATTCGAATGCCATTCCGAAGGAATTGCAAGCAAACTTCCGTACAAAAAATCAATTTTCGATTTTTCCAATTTCCCGACTTTCCCGGAGGGTTTTCCCAAAAATTTTATTTTTTTTTTAACCTTCGCCTGGCAATTACGAACAACTAAAAAAAAAGTTTAGCCAAATCGGCCCAACCGTTCTCAACTGATGAATTACTATCAGAGACCAATAATTATTATCCTAATATTTAGGATCAAAAACGTCGCCTTGTTTTAAGAGAAATTTTTTTCGTCCTTGTATAATAATTATTTACGAGAAATATCTTTTTTCGTCTCGCAGGACGATTATTTCAAGACGAATATTATTTACGTCTTCTAATAATTATACGGGCTTTTTATTTTTTTTCGTCTCTCGGGCCTTTTATTTCAAGGCGAATATTATTTACGTCTTCTTATAATAATTATATGGGCTTTTTATTTGTTTTTGTCTCTCGGGACGTTTATTTCAAGACGTATATGATTTACGTCTTCTCATAATAATTATATGGGTTTTTTTTATTTTTTTCGTCTCTCGGGACGTTTATTTCAAGACGAATATTATTTACGTCTTCTCATAATAATTATATGGGCTTTTTATTTTTTTCGTCTCTCGAGACGTTTATTTCAAGACGAATATTATTTACGTCTTCTTATAATAATTATATGGGCTTTTTATTTTTTTTTCGTCTCTCGGGACGTTTATTTCAAGACGAATATTATTTACATCCCACATTTTTCTTAATAGAATTGGTCTTGAAATAAACGTCCCGAGAGACGAAAAAAATAAAAAAAA
>NW_023458590.1:103784-104948 GCF_013731165.1 Rhagoletis pomonella | reverse complement strand
AGGTATGTAACGTTAACCGTTGCCATTGCATCTCTATGGATGTTATGGCAACGGTTAACGTTACATACCTGGAGTAATTTAGACTCAACTGTAAAATTTTGGGCCGAAGTTTATCAATTTCGAAATGCGCTAGGAGAAAACCCTTTTGCCGACCTTTCCAACCTAGTTTTTAGTTTTCTTGTTTTGCCTATAAGTAATACAGAAGTAGAGCGAATATTTAGTTCAATGAATATAATAAAAACTAAGCAAAGAAATCCAATGTGCGTCAAAACGTTAAACGCTATTTTATATATAAGATACGGTTTAAAACGTGAAGAAAAATGCTGCCATAATTTTACTGTAGATGACGATCTCTTAAAATTAATGAATTCAGGTGATATATACAATAGTGATTCATTTGATGATGAGGAATATACACTCGATATAAATTAATGATGTTAACTAGTCTTTCGTTTCTTGCGATTTATTTAAATAAAGCATGTGAATTTTCACTAAAACATTTTAGCCGCTTTTTTTTGCCAATCTAGACGCTCGGCCCAAAAAGTTCTGGCAACACTGCTCGTAGGATTCCCAGAGAATTTTGCTTTACATAGAAATTTGTGCTCTTTTATTTTCATTTTGACTCACTTCAGTGTTGGTTCCTTTAGTTCAAGTTGGCATTCGGTTTTTGGAATTTAAATAAGTTCTCAGCAAAAAAGTTTGTTTAAAAAAATACATATTTTACATAGTGCTTGAAAAGATCAATTTTTCCCTTACCTTAAACCTTTGGGAGTGGGCAAAAAGGATGTTTTGTAATTTAGGCAGAATTGAATATGCGCTATCTGGGAAGACAATATCTACATGTAATATTTATTCTGTTTATTGGCACTATATCCAAACACAAACGCATCTTAAGTGTCTTAAAAGTGAAACAATTTCTTATTTTCTAAGTTTGCGAATAAAACTTCACACTTAAAATTCAGACATTTATAACAAACATGTTATGAAGAAAATCCCTTATTCGTTTAAAATAAAAATTAGCGAAATCGGCCCAATTTCATACAACCCTGCCTTACATGAAAATTTTCTCCACGATAAGGCTAGTAACCATTTCTAACAGATTTGAATTGATATTAAAAGTAATATATGTATATACATATATATTAGACTGGGTCGAAAAAAAAA
>NW_023458590.1:102541-103684 GCF_013731165.1 Rhagoletis pomonella | reverse complement strand
AGACCTAAAATTTCTACAGCGAAAGTAGAACTTTGAAATCGATTTTAAGCGGTCGTTATTCATATACCCACATACTAGACTGGGTCGGTCCCCATACAAAAAAAAAAAAGTTGCTAATGTCCGCCCCTAAATTTAAAGATTATGTTGAGAGGGTTCTGGAAAAATTTTTTTTTTTTTTTTTTAACCCTCCGAAATACAGCCGAAATGGTTTTTTCGTTGTAACTTGGTTATTTGACGGCCGATTTTTAAAATTGATATGTCGTTATTTTTGTCTTGAGAAGCTTCACTTTTCGTTGTTATGTCTTTTTAAGCTTTGAAGTCGCGTTCGCATTTTCCGAAAATTGAAACATTGTAAGTTCACTATCTGGGTAGAACTGCACACAAGGGGGTTCCGTAATCTTAAACTGACTCCAATCGATCATGCTGACATACGACTTACTTTCAAAGTTTATTACGCCACGCTTTGGGACCTTGAACACGCGAAGCCCTGCTGGTGGATATTGACGTGCTGTTTTGATTTTTTCGTACCCATCATTACGTATCTCTGGATCAGCGTCGGTTATCATGGCTAATAATATATTTTCTGGGTGAAAATAATATGCATTATTTTCTATAGCTGAACGTATAATGGCTTGAACAGCATTATTATTATTATTATTTATTATTATTATTTATGGTTGCTGATGCGACGAAAACAAAGAGTATGAATTTGGGAAAAATCGTAGCAAAAATGTACCTAAATTGGTACGAAAGCAGTGAGATTAAATTTCCAACTAAGAAAACTGTTGGAGGAATTTGTGGGGGCGAATTTTGTTAGCTGACCTAACCAAGGGTAAACGACTTCATAGCTTAAAAGGAAATGTGATGACATGTTAATTTTAAAAATCGGCCGTCAAATACCCAACTTTCAACGAAAAAACCTTTTCGGCTGTATTTCGAAGGGTTAAGAAAAAAATAAAATAAAAATTTCGAAATCCTCTCAACATAATCCTTAAATTTAGGTTACTCTGTTGCATAAAAAAAATCAATTTTTGTTGTACTGTGTTATTATACTTACATCTGAAACTCATGTTGACCTGTGATATTAAAAGTGCTATAACTCCTTTGTTTATTATTTTAGTAATATAGTTTGAAGGCAACATT
>NW_023458590.1:100715-102441 GCF_013731165.1 Rhagoletis pomonella | reverse complement strand
TACCGAGTAGGGATGTTTCGAATGTCATATTTTCCACATTCGCGAATGCGAATGCGAATGTTAGGAATAACATTATGAAGCTATAAGCTTAAGTCATCGTTTTTATTACTTAAAAGTTTTGTAAATTATTAGAACATTGAACGAGTGGTTAACCTATACAGTGTTTTAATCTAGTAGCCAAAGTTCAAAAGGGGCATATTATATTTCAAATCTTGCTGCCTTTACTCCCATTGGGCGATTTCTTAGAGGCTCGTATATAAGGCCGGCTGCAGTGAACAATTGATCGCTTGGAACGCTGCACAGTGGTCAATAAATGGTATTTAATGTTCATAACTCACTGGAGCCTTCATTTCTCAACCAATTTGGTATTTTTTTTTTATTAAAAGCTAACAAAATTTGCTAGAGACTAGTTGAGCCCAATTTTAGTATTTTTATTTCTTTGTATTAAATTTTTTAGTGCAAAGTGCAGAAAATGCGCCAATTTTGAAGAAGACCGATTCTCCTGTTCCAGGTAATAAAAGTTTCATAATAAAAACTAGTTAAAAATAATTGTAGGGTTCTCCCAGAACAAAAAAAAAAATTTAAAAGTAATAATTTGAAATGTTATAAAAAAAATTTTACCAAAAATGCGAGGTATTTGCATAATATATATACTTATTTAAAATATAAATCATGTATATACGAAAACAAAAATTTCCCTCTCCAATTTCCCAGTAACAATAGAGCAGTTTTTTCACTTAACAACGCTACTCTTCAGGTCGCGTATTTTTTAACCGACCTGGCTGAACTCGGATAAATAGCCGAGTTTTTGTTGTTGCTTTGCGTGTATTTCGTCATTTAAGCGAGTGTTCTTTTGTAGCTCGGTTGCAAAAGAATGGACCTATTATACTAAAATTATTTGAGTTTTTATTATGCATCTTTTTTTAAGTGGAACAGGAGAGTCGATCTTCTTCAAAATTAGCACTTTGCACTAAAAAATTTTATATAAAAAACAAAAAATAAAAAATTGGGCTCAACTAGTCTCTTGAAAATTTTATTACCTTTCATTTAAAAAAATAATTAATTAAATTGATTGAGAAATGAACGCTCCAGTGAATTATGAACATTAAATTCCATTTATTGACCACTGTGCGCTGGCGGGTGGAGCGCTCAAATATTTGCGGTCCAGATCTGTTAATTTTTCGTATTTTAGTTTAGTTTCCACCAATCGAGAGGATTTTCACCGAGATGAGCTCGTTTTTCTTTAAGATAGACCTTCAATTGAGCTTTAATTTCACTTTTTTAATGTCTCCAGATTCTACATTCGAGCCTTAGCTTTCGCTGGAGGAATCTAAAATTATTACTAGGTGGCTTATAAGCAGGGATCGGACCTAAAAACCGATAAAAAAGGCAAAATAAAATAACGAAATACGCTAGAAAAGACAAAATAACATAGCGAAATAGGCAGGAAAAGGAACTAGAAATCGCAAAAAAGGCAAAAGAAGGCACTAAAAAAAGATAAAAACCGAAAAATAATCAAAAAACACATTTATTTTAGAAATGTTTATTTTACAAGTAAAAAGAGATCAACTATTAACTAGTTTCATTATTTGAAAAATTTCTACTTTGAGTCTTTGACTATTAGTAATCTTTTTTAAAAAATTACACTTGAATTCAAAACAAAAGGCAGTGGCGGTACGTTAAAGGAAAATTACAGAAAATTTTGAGTTTTAATTTCATGAATTTT
>NW_023458590.1:90840-100615 GCF_013731165.1 Rhagoletis pomonella | reverse complement strand
AAAAAAAGCACTAAAGAAGGCACTAGGCACTAAATAATTTTTTTTTTGCGTTTTAATTTGTAAAAAGCACTAAATCTAGTGCTTAAAGCACCAAGTTGGCAACTATGCGTATAAAGGATTTGAGGGTATGCACCAGGAATATCCGGACTGTTAATGGGGGAGGTGCCTCTGCCCTGCTGGTTGATGTCCTCGGGTTAATGCGCTAATAAAGAAATGATACAAATATTTAAAGGTAGTTTCACTTCTTCTTCTTATCCGCCATTGCTCCCATTTGACGTAAACTGTGCTTTTGACGTTTTCTTTTAAATTGAAGCTACCATATTTGTCGAAGAAACTAAAAAGTGGTTTTTTACTTAATAAAAAAAATTATTCCAAAATTATTTCAAGGAATATATTTTGAGCTTCATTTTATAGCGAGCTTTTAGTGGTTTATTTATAAAATTAATTATAAAACGGATGGCTAGTAAAATACTCCTATTACATTGCGCAATGCACATGGATAATCTATTTTTTATGCAATTATTTTCATAATTATTTTGTACGATTAGCTGCATATTTCGGGATGGCCACTTGCATGGTAACTTCACCAAGGTGTTGTTTGCTTGTTCCAACAGCTTTTCAGCCTCGGGACGGATGTGCCCAATCTAAGCGAAACGCTGCACCACCAGCAGTAGAGTGAGTAGTTTATCTGTCTATAAACTCTAAGAATTTGTAAATTTTTTTACCTCCCTCTAAGTTTATGCTTCCATAGTGCTGTCATTGACGATAACTATTCCTTTGTTCATATGTCCTCTAAAAAGGATTCAAATTAAAGCAACATCCTAATATCTATAATAATATCTCAAGGAGCACTGCATATAATGCCAAATTTTTTTGCGGTAAGGTAATTTAAGGTATTTTAAATTAATACTCACTTATTAACAGCTATGCTAATACGATGAATTAAGTAAACTTACCCTGCGTGTTGTTATTTTTTAATGCATAAAAAATTCCTTTAAAAAATAATAAAATTTCCAAAACATTAATTTGCTGAGGTGGTAGTGATACTCGAGCAATTTACGAAAAGTATAAACGTCATAAGCGCAGTTTATGTGAAAAAATTTCAAAGGGAAACTACGTTCTTTTGTTGTATCATGGTAGAACCGTTCTCTCAATTCGTCGGCCATGATTTTTTTCTACGTTTGCCAGCATTTTAAAACCATATAAAACTGAAAATGAGAAAATGAATTTGTGCAACATTGTTATTGTTTGAGATTGTAAATGAGAATGTGAGTGTGAGTTTCTGTTTCAAATTTTAAAATTAAATTGCTTGCAAACGTCAAGAATTTTAAAAGTGCCTCTCAGCGGTTCTACCATACTAATTTTTATCATGCTTTTGTCTCCTATTTTTTTTTTAACTTTCCTTCTTTGCTTTTTATTTCGATTATCAAAATCATCGTCATAATTATTTTATTACTCTCGTAAAAAAAAATCATGGCCGACGAATTGAGAGAACGGTTCTACCTTTTTTCTTCTTTATTAGCGCAGTAACCGCCTAAGCGATTTTGGCCGAGTCCCTTTCCGAGGACATCAACCAGCCGGGCAGAGGTACCTTCCCCATTAACAGTCCCGATATTCCAGGTGCATACCCTCAAATCATAGTCCTTTATACGTTTTCCGTGGTCGTCTTCAAAAAAAGAGGGGGAGGGCAGTGTTTTAACGTGGTGGGACCCACACCCAATGCACGCGAAGGTTCACTACCCAGAGGATACGTGGATATAGATATCCGGACGTGGACTTCTGCGCACGGAACCATCCTCCTACGGTTCTAACTTTTTATGTTTTTATCATGGGTTTTAGTCTGAAAATCGGCTGAATAACCATTTTGGAGTTTTAATTAAATGCAAGCAATAACTTTGTAAATTTTTCACATAGCAATAATGACAATGACTTTGAAAATCAAAATAAAAAGCGAAAAAGAAGGAAAGTTTGAAGAAAAAGGAGACAAAAGAATATAACTAAAAACAATAAATAAATTAGTTTCTGCTTAAAATATTAATTGAAATCACATCGCGACCTATAATTTGACTATTTATTTGAAAAAAAAACTCAATCAAAATTAATAAAATTGGCCTACAACACTATCTAGCGCAAAGCTAATAAAAAACGAACTTCAAAAATTAATTCCTCGTATCAAAAAACCCTTTCTAAGAATATTTTTAAAGAACTTAACCAAATTAAATAAAAAATTGTGTGCAAGGATTCAATTAAGGATATCTTACTTATTTGAGCTAAACTCGAAAAGGCCATTTGGTTTTACTCAATACCGAGCAAAATAAGTTTGATTTTGTCGCATAGTGTAGAAACCCTGGTTCTCTTCGACAATATTCAATCTGCGGAATGAGCTTGAAAAATTTAAAATAAGAATGGGAACACCAATTTTTCAAATTTTTACTACGACTTGTGCAGATCAAATCCGGAACTTAATTCCTATCATAAAATCATAAAAAAATCCGCAGACTGAAGATATTGTCGCAGAAAACCAGGATTTCTTTTCAAGAATAAGGGATTAAAATAGCACCTGATGTATTATCGAGAACTGAAGATATAGCAATGGTCTGCTAGGTTAAGACTTAACTTAGCAGATCGCTCGTATCTTTTACACGTAGTGAGCATCTAGATCGGAATAGTGTAACTAATTAGCAACTAAATATGCCTTTTGCAGAACTCTAATATCTTATCGAGAACCGAATATATAGCAATGGTCTGCCAGGTAAAGACTTAACTTAGCAGATCGCTCGTATCATTGGCACGTAATTAGCAACTAAATCTGGAATAGTGTAACTATTTAGCAAATAAAAAATACCCAATAGGTTAGAGTTGTGCGTCGTGACCATGGTCTACTAGCTTAATATACGTTAATTTCGCAAAAGCTTAAGAATAAGTGTCTTTACCTTAATTTGAAACAAAAAATCCACTGTTCAGCAATTGGGAGTTATGACGAGACCTTATCGAGTTATAATATACAAAATTTTGTTGCATTAAATAAATTTAATAACAAAAACTGCACTCGTTTACTTTATCCCAATGTTCACACCAAATGTGGTATAAGATAATAACGACTAAAAAAACATGTTTAAAACTTGACTTCGGTCAACGCCCACGTTAAAAGTTTTAAGCTAGAAAGAAGCAGGGTGATATCCTCTTAAAAATACATCAAAGTTCACGCAGTTGTCAAAGGGCCATGAAAAGACGAGAGAATCGAAGCAGTCTCATTAAAACTCGATTAGACTCCACAATGGGTCATATGATCCCAGAAATATGCTGGAAGGAGCGCTTGCACAAAGTGTTATTGCATTGTATCATTTACTTTAGACCTTCAGTAAAGTTTTGGTTGATTTTAATGAAAAGCATAAACTAAAGATAGTTTAGCAGAGCATGTTGACTACTCAGGCCTCTAGAATGTATGTTCAAAATTTTTTTATCATTATCAAAGAAACATTCTGTTCTCATTTTCGTTGTTGGTGTTTCCGACAGGGTAGGAGTATGATGTAATGTGGAACGATTTTCCGTCATCCCTTGTCAAATTTGGTTTGGAGGCATACCGGTTTCGGCGTTGTGCCATCTTCAGTGTAATTTTTCGTTCTGAATAGTTTCTGTTTGTCCGTCACTATTTATAGCCGTGCTAAATCGTCGTTGGTTCTCAGTTAGGTACGTCTCAGCGGATTATATTCTTTCGTACTCTTTCGATGAGGAAGAATGATTCGCATCATTTTACACATTCGACATTCGCTTTCGCATCAAATGATACGAATGTTTTGCGAATGCGAATGTGTACATGGGCAGAGAGTCCACAATAATATTGTTAAAAAGGCTCTAAGTCTAACCAGGGTGCGGACGATAACCGGCTTTTAGCTTCAGGCGCTAAACGGTTAAGTACACGGTCAAAAATTTGGGTTTAATTTTTAAACCGCGCTGGGCCTACTGCCTTTTTTAATCTTTTTTAGTCTACTTTTTAAACTAGTCAATAGTTTTAAGCAATTTTTAATATATTCTGGTTTAAATTTTAGTCCAGGAAGCCGAGAAAATGATGTTTTGCTATGAGTGGTTTCAAATTAAAACCAAAAAGTTCGTGGTTTAAATATCAAGCCAAAATGTTTTAATTCTAGTTTCTAGGTTTTATATATAGAAAATTTGATTTAAAATTTAAACCGAAATAGAAAATGTTTGCCTCAACATGCCTTATTTTATATGTCTCTCAGAGAGAGAGCAAATCTTATGAACTGACGGCATCAACACAGCGAAATGTGGTGTTGATTCCAACTCAACATATGAAAGCACATTTACGAGCATGGCTGTAGCTGAGTGTGCAAAGATGCTTGATATAATTGGTTGCTACCAAGGCTGTCCGGGTTCAATCCCCATCAGACGGAGCATGAAATTTAACTTTTTTTTTATTCTTAATTAAGAAAAAGCTTTCGTGAAGTGTAACGGGAAGCAAACGAAGTAGAAAATGTTTGGGTTTAAAATTTAAACCGAGCTGTTTAAATTCTAAACCCAACATATGTGCTCTCTTTTTTTAAACTTGGAAGGTTTGTATTTGAAACTAAATTTAGTTTGGTCATATATGTAGTACAAAAAGTTTAAAATTAAAACCGAAATTTTTAACCGTGTAGTATATCAAGCGACATTGATGGGCCTTCAAGTACTGCTAAAAGTATAAGCAGGGAACGGATTTTATGGAAATTGTCTTTTTTCCTGCTGAAGAGATAGAGTATATTCGATTAAGAATG
The DNA here is from genome assembly GCF_013731165.1 of Rhagoletis pomonella. NCBI lineage: Eukaryota > Metazoa > Arthropoda > Insecta > Diptera > Tephritidae > Rhagoletis > Rhagoletis pomonella. The sequence continues at coordinate 95,843 of NW_023458590.1, read as the reverse complement.
TCTACGATTTAGCTTTCCCTGATTCCATATATGCGCATTTGATGTTGCCTTTTTTTGCCTTTTTTAAGATATTTACCTTTTTTTGCCTTTTCGAACTCTCAATTGAAAATGACAAGGAAAAATCCCTTATTCCTGATAATATGAAAGTTTTATACGTTCCATATTTAAATTGGGGGCCACTTGTATCAACTCACGTCAGCGCACGTTTAGTACATTCAAGGCTTTTCTTCGCGAAAATCGAATAAAAATGGTGCTAGAAAAATTCAAAATGCCCCCGTAGCGAATGTCATGAATTAGTCACTTACGTGTCTTGTACGGCCATATCAAGTCTTCAATGCCTTTGCGCTTCGTTTGAATGTAAGGCGTTCATGACTTTTTCATATAAATGGTAATTTAGACGTTGATGGCCTTTGCATGACTTTGTCATGCAGTGATCATTGATGACATTCAAGTGACAATGTCCTGCAATGAACTTTTTATAAGTGACCGCTGCAAGACATTGTCTGTTATAAGCAGGGAACGGATTTCATGGAAATTGCCTTTTTTTCTGCTAAAGAGATAGAGTATATTCGATTAAGAATGTCCACGATTTAGCTTTCCCTGATTCCATATATACACATTTGATGTTGCCTTTTTTTGCCTTTTTTAAGATATTTGCCTTTTTTTGCGTTTTCTACCTTTAAAAAAGTCATTATAGCATTTACACTTTTTTTTTAAGATTAACAAAAATACACATGCCCATGCGGCTTATAGAAGCGCAGGGACCTCTTGCCAAATTGGTGTTGGAAAAACTCAAAGCCGTTTTCTCAGCTAACGTAGACTTGGAGACAATAAGGGGTGTGGATAAAATTGTAAAGGGCGAGGAAGACGCCCTTATTCCTGATAATATGAACGTTTCAAACGTTCCATATTTAAATTGCGCTCCTCTTGTATCAACTTACGTCGAGCGCACATTTAGTACATTCTTGGCTTTTCTTCGCGAAAATCGACTGAAAATGCTGCCAGAAAACTTCAAAATGCATCTTGTGGTTCAATGTTACTACAACTATACAGATTAAAGTTTTATGAGTTAGAAACTCGAAAGGATAAAATAGTCAAAGATTCAAAGTACAAATTTTTCATATAATGAAACTAGTTCATAGTTTTTCTCTTTTTACTTGTAATATAAACATTTCTAAAATAAATGTATTTTTTGATTGTTCTTCGTATTTTCAGTCTTTTTTAGTGCCTTATTTTGCTTTTTTTGCAATACCTAGTGCCTTTTCCTGCCTTTTTCACTATTTTGTTTTGCCTTTTTTTGCCTTTTTTGCAATACCTAGTGCCTTTACCTGCCTTTTTCGGTATTTTATTTTGCCTTTTCCAGCCTATTTCGTTATTTTATTTTGCCTTTTTTATAGGTTTTTAGGTCCTAAAAATCCGTTCCCTGGTTATAAGTCTTTGATAGGAGTACACCTGCATGAAATTGTCACCAGTCTCATTGCCAGCTATACGTCGCTTAGGATTCAGAGCAAGAGCGACGATGTCACCAGTGACGATTTTCGCTACTGGGGCTTATTGTGGTTCAATGTTACTACAACTATAGAGTTTATAGTTTTGTGAACTACAAACTCGAAAGGAGAAAATAGTCAAAGACTCAAAGTAGAAATTTTTCAAATAATGAAACTAGTTAATAGTTGATCTCTTTTTACTTGTAAAATAAACATTTCTAAAATAAATGTGTTTTTTGATTATTTTTCGGTTTTTGTCTTTTTTTAGTGCCTTCTTTTGCCTTTTTTGCGATTTCTAGTTCCTTTTCCTGCCTATTTCGCTATGTTATTTTGTCTTTTCTAGCTTATTTCGTTATTTTATTTTGCCTTTTTTATCGGTTTTTAGGTCCGATCCCTGCTTATAAGCCACCTAGTAATAATTTTAGATTCCTCCAGCGAAAGCTAAGGCTCGAATGTAGAATCTGGAGACATTAAAAAAGTGAAATTGAAGGTCTATCTTAAAGAAAAACGAGCTCATCTCGGTGAAAATCCTCTCGATTGGTGGAAAACTAAACTAAAATACGAAAAATTAACAGATCTGGACCGCAAATATTTGAGCGCTCCACCCGCCAGCGCACAGTGGTCAATAAATGGAATTTAATGTTCATAATTCACTGGAGCCTTCATTTCTCAATCAATTTAATTAATTATTTTTTTAAATGAAAGCTAATAAAATTTTCAAGAGACTAGTTGAGCCCAATTTTTTATTTTTTATTTTTTTATATTAAGTTTTTTAGTGCAAAGTGCCAATTTTGAAGAAGATCGACTCTCCTGTTCCAGTTAAAAAAGATGCATAATAAAAACTCTAATTTTAGTATAATAGGTCCATTCTTTTGCAACCGAGCTACAAAGAACACTCGCTTAAATGACGAAATACACGCAAAGCAACAACAAAAACTCGGCTATTTATCCGAGTTCAGCCAGGTCGGTTAAAAAATACGCCACCTGAAGAGTAGCGTTGTTAAGTGAAAAAACTGCTCTATTGTGAATTGTTACTGGGAAATTGGAGAGGGAAATTTTTGTTTTCGTATATACATGATTTATATTTTAAATAAGTATATATATTATGCAAATACCTCGCATTTTTGGTAAAATTTTTTTATAACATTTCAAATTATTACTTTTAAATTTTTTTTTTGTTCTGGGAGAACCCTACAATTGTTTTTAACTAGTTTTTATTATGAAACTTTTATTACCTGGAACAGGAGAATCGGTCTTCTTCAAAATTGGCGCATTTTCTGCACTTTGCACTAAAAAATTCAATACAAAGAAATAAAAATACTAAAATTGGGCTCAACTAGTCTCTTGCAAATTTTGTTAGCTTTTAATAAAAAAAAAAATATCAAATTGGTTGAGAAATGAAGGCTCCATTGAATTATCAACATTAAATCCCATTTATTGACCACTGTGCAGCGTTCCAAGCGATCAATTGTTCAGTGCAGCCGGCCTTATATACGAGCCTCTAAGAAACCGCCCAATGGGAGAAAAGGCAGCAAGATTTGAAATATAATATGCCCCTTTTGAACTTTGGCTACTAGATTAAAACACTCGTTCAATGTTCTAATAATTTACAAAACTTTTAAGTAATAAAAACGATGACTTAAGCTTATAGCTTCATAATGTTATTCCTAACATTCGCATTCGCATTCGCGAATGTGGAAAATATGACATTCGAAACATCCCTACTCGGTACAGTTCGCTAAAAGGTGCATTTTATTTTTACAAAATAGGGTGTAAAACATTCTTATTATATATATATATATACATATACTTATGTACCCAGTAAAAATAATTATATGTGCAACATATTTACCCTTATTTTCCCTCTAGGAAAACAGGATACAACTTTTTGTTGTATACAATTATAATAAATAGCCTTTAGTTTATAAGTATTTTTCATATGATAAGTTAGTATTCGTTTATGATTTTAGCTGTCGTTATCACTAACAAAAGTGTATTCAGTAGTAAATAATTATGTGTGCAAAATGAATTATTCAGCTTCCGCCTGGTCCAGTGTCAACATTTTTTAATATAATAGTATACTAATACCTAATACCCACTGTTAGCTCACGCTTGTTTGCGGTAGTGCCCCTCTCTCCTATTTACCAACTAGTTTTTTAAAGCAACATCTACTGTTTACAATTTATAACATCTCGTTTACAATTCTCTGAAACCAGTCCCCGCTACCTGAACTCGCTTTTTTCTATTTCGCTAACATGCTCATGCTTACACATTCTTGTCACCTTTTGATCCACTTACACATGGATACATATGTATATACATACAAATTGTTTTATGCCTTCGAAAAAAAAACAATAAAAAATTGCATAATATTTTTCATTTATTGTACGTATGTTTAAATGTTATAAATAGACTGCGGATTTTTATGCAAAATACGGAGCCTAGAAATATGTACGATATATATAACTATGTGCAAAGTGTATAAATTTTTATACATTTAGTTTATAGTTAAGTGGTACATATTCTTAGGCTCCATTTTCTGCATAAAAGTCCGCAGTCTACTTATAAAAATGTATATAAAATATACAGAGTCCAAATAGCAATGCTTCGTTCAATTACATCGCGTATGTATGTATTTCCCGGTGCACCTAATATAGACCGGGCAGAGGATTTGGTTTTATTTGACTTGAAAAAAGTTTGTTATTTGAAAAGGGGTTCATTTGACTCGAAAAAGGTTTCATTTGAGTTGTAATGGTTTAATTTGATTTAAAAATGGGTTCCTTTGGCTTGAAAAATGTTTCATTTGACCGGAAAATGCTATATAACCGGAATTAATTTTGGTGTCATGAAATGTAACTGCTGAAGTAATCAGACAGTAGAATACAACAAGAAGTTTACTCAAAAATCCCGAGGAATATGGAAGCCATAAGCTTGACCGCCCAATACAAACCTCAAAGAGTAGGCTTCTGGGGACAGCATGAATTACCGTAAAAAATGATATGTATTTGAATCTCTCTGTCACAAATAAATTGTTCCAATAAATAATAAAGATACATTAGGTACCTAGTTTGAAGAAATAAATCGCTAAACAACAGCCTATGGCATGTAAATGCGTTTTTAGCATTTTTACAAAACATACAAGTTTTGTAGGAAGAATTGAAAAACGCTATTTTCAGTGATAAAAAAACTTTAAAATAGTTGATCCAGATGCCTGCCATAATTATTGGAGTCTTTGGACTTCCATGGCAAACCTTCCTTTGGAGAAAGGGATCTCTAATTTAAAGTGTAAAGCCTTTAGTTTTGGAAATCATATACGTCAGAGGTTCCCAAACTTTTTCCCACGTAGACCCCTTTTGAAACCTTACTGGTTTCGGTGGACCCCCAGCTGCTGCATTTCTAACATATTCCCAAAGCTCATCAAAAAATTTGAAGACTAGATCTAGCGATGTAAATTTGCATCGCGGGTGAATTCCAAAACTAGATTCCCAGTGGCAAAAATAAAAATAAAATATTTTC
>NW_023458590.1:89459-90740 GCF_013731165.1 Rhagoletis pomonella | reverse complement strand
CGTAAAACTCGCCTGAATGTGTTTGTCACATATATTCACAGATACTAATACATGGAAAATCTGCGCATACGGCAAACGTACATTTGGCTCAAAACTATCTCCCTTTGATTGCTGAATCGAAACACATTGCGCAGATAGGTTACTGCCAATATAGAAGTATTAAATATATGTTTTTTTCCAATAATTGTGTTCATTAAATCTATCAAAAGAATATAAAAAAAACTTTATAAATATGCATTAGTTTATAACAGGATACTTTAATTGTAGCATTATGTTAATGTTTCCATATAAAATATTTTTATGCGCAAAGAAACAAGCTGTAGCTTATAGATTACTTAAAAAAACGTTTTAAAAATAATTTTATTTGTTGGTATTGGATTGCATTTCTATTGCATAATTTTATTTTTATACGCTCCGCGTCATTGATTTTAACGAAATTTTTTAGTAAAATTTTGATATTTTCTCCCTATTTGCGATGTTTGGTATTTTTAAGTTTCAAAACGGTGATGTTCTCTTTTGAATGAGTAAAAATCTTGTTGAGGAGTAGTTGTTATAAATTCCCAGTGAAATTCAAGCCCGTATTTCAAGCTAGACACTCTATATATTACGTAAGACCTTAGTGGGGGAGGGCGGGTCTAGAATTTTCTTACTTTTTCTTATATAGGGGGAGGGGGCGTCCCGTAAATTCTTACGTAATATTATTTTTCTTGTATTCTTATTCAAAATTGTTCTTTATAAAATACGAAAATTCACCCAATTAAAGTACTAAATTGCAGTGAAATGAAAAATATACATTAAATACGGACGATATTACAATTTTTTACAACTTTTGCTTTAATTTTTCTATTTTTCTAAAAAAAAACACATTCATGCAAATATCAAAATGTGTTGATATGACATTCTGCGGTCCAATGCGGGGTAATCTTCGAGATATTCTTCAAACCGGTTTTTGTCCACCACCTGTTCCTCTTCGTTGTCAATCAATGTTGACAGTACGATCTCCGACAGAAGTACAAGAAAATGATAATTTCATACCATTATTCCTAAGAATGGCACTGAAAGTGACTATTCCGTGCACTTACAAAAGTATACCTTATGATTTTTTTTGTCCCTCAGTGAATGACCAACAACATTCAACTGTTCATTTCAAAACAGGCGAAAACTCCCTTACGTAATATATGGACAGCCCCAAAGGTCTTTCATTCCTTGAGTAAAGATTTTCTTGTTCGCACGGTGTAAACCACAGCGGATTTCCGCTGAAATTTCCAAATATCTTCCGTC
>NW_023458590.1:88099-89359 GCF_013731165.1 Rhagoletis pomonella | reverse complement strand
TGTACATAAAATCTTTTCACTTTGAGAAAAATAAATACCCAGAAGTAAAAACATTCTTTATGCATTAAGTTAACAAAATTTTCGGGAATTTCGACGGAAGATATTTGGAAATTTCAGCGGAAATCCGCTGTGGTATACACCGTGCGAACAAGAAAATCTTTACTCAAGGAATGAAAGACCTTTGGGGCTGTCCATATATTACGTAAGGGAGTTTTCGCCTGTTTTGAAATGAACAGTTGAATGTTGTTGGTCATTCACTGAGGGACAAAAAAAATCATAAGGTATACTTTTGTAAGTGCACGGATAGTCACTTTCAGTGCCATTCTTAGGAATAATGGTATGAAATGATCATTTTCTTGTACTTCTGTCGGAGAACGTACTGTCAACATTGATTGACAACGAAGAGGAACAGGTGGTGGACAAAAACCGGTTTGAAGAATATCTCGAAGATTACCCCGCATTGGACCGCAGAATGTCATATCAACACATTTTGATATTTGCATGAATGTGTTTTTTTTAGAAAAATAGAAAAATTAAAGCAAAAGTTGTAAAAAATTGTAATATCGTCCGTATTTAATGTATATTTTTCATTTCAATGCAATTTAGTACTTTAATTGGGTGAATTTTCGTATTTTATAAAAAACAATTTTGAATAAGAATACAAGAAAAATAATATTACTAATATATGGACAGCCCCTTATTTAGAGTGTCTAGCTTGAAATACGGGCTTGAATTTCACTGGGAATTTATAACAACTACTCCTCAACAAGATTTTTACTCATTCAAAAGAGAACATCACCGTTTTGAAACTTAAAAATACCAAACATCGCAAATAGGGAGAAAATATCAAAATTTTACTAAAAAATTTCGTTAAAATCTATGCCGCGGAGCGTATAAAAATAAAATTATGCAATAGAAATGCAATCTAATACCAACAAATAACATTATTTTTAAAACGTTTTTTTAAGTAATCTATAACCTACAGCTTGTTTCTTTGCACATAAAAATATTTTATATGGAAACATTAACATAATGCTACAACTAAAGTACCCTGTTATAAACTAATGCATATTTATAAAGTTTTTTTTATATTCTTTTGATAGAGTTAATGAACACAATTATTGAAAAAAACATATATTTAATACTTCTATATTGGCAGTAACCTATCTGCGCAATGTGTTTCGATTCAGCAATCAAAGGGAGATAGTTTTGAGCCAAATGTACGTTGCCGTATGCGCAGATTTTCCAGTATCTGTGATA